>NC_092695.1:154669-212169 GCF_964275005.1 Diadema setosum | reverse complement strand
CCGTCATCGACTGTTTCATACGCCAAGCAAGCGGTACACCAGGAAAGGGGCGGCTTTGATAGCGCGGCAATGCGTTCTTGCCTTTTCATTGGTCGACTACGTCCACCAATACAGGCAAGACACCCCAGATGAGCTAACCCTAGAATGTAATGACCTGTACCGCCAATTATCATGTATATTCATGTGTAGGCCTACTTCAATCGCCAATGGTGCTAACTATTATGTACAAGTTAAATGCATTGCCAACCCCCGAAAAAAAAAAAACTTACAAAAATGATGATGATAATAGCGTAAAGATACTCTGATCAGAATAGAAAACGGCTATAAAACTTTAATCAATTTCCTTTAAATTCTTTCATATAGTTTGACAAAGTATGAATACTCTGATCACTCACAAGGCAGTTTTTGTAAGAGAGCTCAGAACTAAGTAGAACAGTTTAACAATATTTGAGTTGATTTGATTTATTGGTTCCTTATCATCTATTATACATGCACATACATGTACATGTATGCATACATTGTTGATGCCATATTCATAAACATAACTGCATAAGTTGTAAACAAAGTATTTTTCTTCATTGCCTTTACAATGTACTGTACGTACAGCAAAACGTATCAGCAATACAATGAATAATACAGAAGGGTTACAGCTTAAAGGGGGTATCTCACTGAGCGGCGAACGTTTGCGAACGTAGCGAATTTTGGATTTCGCCAGGGTTCGTAAAGGGTTGCAAAAGGCTAAGGGTGGGATTTCACGGAGCACGCGAACGATTTGCGAATGACGCGAATGTCAAAATCCAGCATTCGCATTTTAGTCTGCAAAAGATCGCCAAACAAACGTGAGGGTTCGGAAGCGTCGTCAATTGTTCGCGAATGTCGTTTTTACTTCGGCGAGAATTTCAAAAAAGTTTGAAATTTTAGGCGAACCTTTTCCGCACACTTAGTCGGGATTTGCTCGTGAATTGTTCTCGAAAGTGTCTTTAAAGCTTCGTCATGTGCGCAAGACTTTCGCAAGACACGCGCGATGTTCGCAAAATGTTCGTGAAACCCCAAACAGACTCCGAAACTTCTGAGAATGTCTCGCGTATGCTACGCGAAATCTGCGAAGTTTTTCCGATCATTTTACGACGTAATCGCAAACTGTTCGCGTACCTTTTGAGACATTCTCGCGAACGTTTAGCGCACGTTTGGGGGATGTATGCCCTGTACGTTTTCTGCAAATAGAAATCGTAGCATACATCTAAACACCAAACAATTATTAACAACTATAGTAACAAAAGAAATTATAGACTAGCAAAGAGAAAGAATATTTGATATACAAAAAAAAAATAGCAGAATATACTTAAAATCAATCTTAAGTATGTAAATTTCATTTGAACTATAGAGATTATGAAATGGAGGAACTGCAAAAAAAAAAAATCAAATGCTTTACTAGTGGAGATACGTCCTAGGGGAAAAAAATGTAGGCAAACACACGATAGAGAAATGAGAGAAAACGAAAAGAGAAATAGAGGAAAGAAAAAAAAATCAACTCAAGAAAGCTGATTTGAGTTGATTTTTTTTTATTGCTTCCACCTCTCCTTGCTACATTTTCTCCCATGATTATTGAAAAATTTTCGTTGTTCGCATTTCCGTCGCGTGTTCTTCGTGTACGTAACATGCTGTACTTTAGCAATGATACACACGACAATCGCACATACGTCGTGGGAACTTCGCACAAATTGCGCAAGAATAGTTTCCGGCTTCATTGTCGGAAAACATTCGGAGAAAAACTTTTCCGAATGTTGGATTTTGTCATTCGCGTCCTTCGCAAATCGTTCGCGTGCTCCGTGAAATCCCACCCTTTTTTCTCCGAATGTTTTCCGACAATGAAGCCGAAAACTATTCTTGCGCAATTTGTGCGAAGTTCCCACGACGTATGTGCGATTGTCGTGTGTATCATTGCTAAAGTACAGCATGTAACGTACACGAAGAACACGCGACGGAAATGCGAACAACGAAACATTTTCAATAATCATGGGAGAAAATGTAGCAAGGAGAGGTGGAAGCAAGAAAAAAATCAACTCAAAAAGCTTTCTTGAGTTGAATTTTTTTTCTTTCCTGTATTTCTCCTTTCTTTTTCTCTCATTTCTCTATCGTGTGTTTGCCTACATTTTTTCCCCCTAGGACATATCTCCACTAGTAAAGCCTTTGATCTTTTTTTTTTTTTTGCAGTTCCTCCAACACATAATCTCTATAGTTCAAATGAAATTTTACATACTTTAGATTAAATTTAAGTGTATTCTACGATTTTTTTAAATATATCAAACATTTATTTCTCCTTGCTAGTCTTTAATTTCTTTTGTTACTATAGTTGTTAATAATTGTTTGATGTTTAGATGTATGTTACGATTTTTATTTGTAGAAAACGTATAGGTCATACATCCCCCAAACAAGAATATCTCAAAAGGTACGCGAACAGTTTGCGATTACGTCGTAAAATGATCGGAAAAACTTCGCAGATTTCGCGTAACATACGCGAGACATTCTCCAAAGTGTCGGAGTCTGTTTGGGGTTTCACGAACATTTTGCGAACATCGCGCGTGTCTTGCGAAGGTCTTGCGCATATGACGAGGCTTTAAAGACACTTTCGAGAACAATTCACGAGCAAATCACGACCAAGTGTGCGGAAAAGGTTCGCAAAAAATTTCAAACTTTTTTGAAATTCTCGCCGAAGTAAGGGTGGGATTTCACGGAGCACGCGAACGATTTGCGAAGGACGCGAATGGCAAAATCCAGCATTCGCATTTTGGTCTGCAAAAGATCGCCAAACGAACGTGAGGGTTCGGAAGCGTCGTCAATTGTTCGCGAATGTCGTTTTTACTTCGGCGAGAATTTCAAAAAAGTTTGAAATTTTAGGCGAACCTTTTCCGCACACTTGGTCGTGATTTGGTCGTGAATTGTTCTCGAAAGTGTCTTTAAAGCCTCGTCATATGCGCAAGACCTTCGCAAGACACGCGCGATGTTCGCAAAATGTTCGTGAAACCCCAAACAGACTCCGAAACTTTGGAGAATGTCTCGCGTATGTTACGCGAAATCTGCGAAGTTTTTCCGATCATTTTACGACGTAATCGCAAACTGTTCGCGTACCTTTTGAGACATTCTCGCGAACGTTTAGCGCACGTTTGGGGGATGTATGACCTATACGTTTTCTACAAATAAAAATCGTAGCATACACCTAAACATCAAACAATTATTAACAACTATAGTAACAAAAAAAAAATTAAAGACTAGCAAAGAGAAAGAAATGTTTGATATTAAAAAAAAATCGCAGAATACAGTTAAAATTAATCTAAAGTATGTAAAATTTCATTTGAAGTATAGAGATTATGTGTTGTAGGAACTGCAAAACAAAAAAAGATCATATGGTTTACTAGTGGAGATACGTCCTAGGAAAAAAATGTAGGCAAGCACACAATAGAAAAATGAGAGAAAAAGAAAGGAGAAATAGAGGAAAGAAAAAAAAAATCAACTCAAGACAGCTTAGACCTCTCCTTGGGTACATTTTCTCCCATGATTATTGAAAATTTTTCGTTGTTCGCATTTCCTTCGCGTGTTCTTCGTGTACGTAACATGCTGTACTTTAGCAATGATACACACGACATTCGCACATACGTCGTGGAAACTTCGCACAAATTGCGCAAGAATAGTTTTCGGCTTCATTGTCGGAAAGCATTCGGAGAAAAACTTTTCCGAATGTTGGATTTTGTCATTCGCGTCCTTCGCAAATCATTCGCGTGCTCCGTGAAATCCCACCCTTAGGGTGGGATTGGGATTTCACGGAGCACGCGAACGATTTGCGAAGGACGCGAATGACAAAATCCAACATTCGGAAAAGTTTTTCTCCGAATGTTTTCCGACAATGAAGCCGAAAACTATTCTTACGCAATTTGTGCGAAGTTTTCACGACGTATGTGCGAATGTCGTGTGTATCATTGCTAAATTACAGCATGTTACGTACACGAAGAACACGCGACGGAAATGCGAACAACGAAAAATTTTCAATAATCATGGGAGAAAATGTACCCAAGGAGAGGTGGAAGCTGTCTTGAGTTGAATTTTTTTCTTTCCTCTATTTCTCCTTTCTTTTTCTCTCATTTTTCTATTGTGTGCTTGCTTACATTTGTTTTTCCTAGGACGTATCTCCACTAGTAAAGCATATGATCTTTTTTTTTTTTTTTTTTTTTTCAGTTCCTCCAACACATAATCTTTATACTTCAAATGAAATTTTACATACTTTAGATTAATTTTAACTGTATTCTGCGATTTTTTTTTTTTTGTATTTCAAACATTTCTTTCTCTTTGCTAGTCTTTAATTTCTTTTGTTACTATAGTTAATAATTGTTTGATGTTTAGGTGTATGCTACGATTTTTATTTGTAGAAAACGTATAGGTCATACATCCCCCAAACGTGCGCTAAACGTTCGCGAGAATGTCTCAAAAGGTATACGCGAACAGTTTGTGAAATCCCACCCTTTCACGGAGCACGCGAACGATTTGCGAAGGACGCGAATGGCAAAATCCAGCATTCGCATTTTGGTCTGCAAAAGATCGCCAAACGAACGTGAGGGTTCGGAAGCGTCGTCAATGGTTCGCGAATGTCGTTTTTACTTCGGCGAGAATTTCAAAAAAGTTTGAAATTTTCTGCGAACCTTTTCCGCACACTTGGTCGTGATTTGCTCGTGAATTGTTCTCGAAAGTGTCTTTAAAGCCTCGTCATATGCGTAAGACCTTCGCAAGACACGCGTGATGTTCGCAAAATGTTCGTGAAACCCCAAACAGACTCCGAAACTTTGGAGAATGTCTCGCGTATGTTACGCAAAATCTGCGAAGTTTTTCCGATCATTTTACGACGTAATCGCAAACTGTTCGCGTACCTTTTGAGACATTCTCGCGAACGTTTAGCGCACGTTTGGGGGATGTATGACCTATACGTTTTCTACAAATAAAAATCGTAGCATACACCTAAACATCAAACAATTATTAACAACTATAGTAACAAAAGAAATTAAAGACTAGCAAAGAGAAAGAAATGTTTGAAATACACACAAAAAAAAATCGCAGAATACAGTTAAAATTAATCTAAAGTATGTAAAATTTCATTTGAAGTATAAAGATTATGTGTTGGAGGAACTGCAAAAAAAAAAAAAAAAAAAAAAAAAGATCATATGCTTTACTAGTGGAGATACGTCCCAGGAAAAACAAATGTAGGCAAGCACACAATAGAAAGATGAGAGAAAAAGAAAGGAGAAATAGAGGAAAGAAAAATATTCAACTCAAGACAGCTTCCACCTCTCCTTGGGTACATTTTCTCCCATGATTATTGAAAATTTTTCGTTGTTCGCATTTCCGTCGCGTGTTCTTCGTGTACGTAACATGCTGTACTTTAGCAATGAAACACACGACATTCGCACATACGTCGTGAAAACTTCGCACAAATTGCGCAAGAATAGTTTTCGGCTTCATTGTCAGAAAACATTCGGAGAAAAACTTTTCCGAATGTTGGATTTTGTCATTCGCGTCCTTCGCGAATCGTTCGCGTGCTCCGTGAAATCTCACCCTAAAAACGACATTCGCGAACAATTGACGACGCTTCCGAACTCTCACGTTCGTTTGGCGATCTTTTGCAGACTAAAATACGAATGCTGGATTTTGCTATTCGCGTCCTTCGCAAATCGTTCGCGTGCTCCGTGAAATCCCACTCTTACAGTTGCATGAAAGTTCGCAAACGGTTTTTATTGTCGCAAGCAGTTTTTCTTGTCGCAAAGAAATTTTGAACATGTTCAAACTTTGTTTTTTTCGCTAACTGTTGCAAACATTCGCAAAGCATTCGTAAGAATTCGCAAACGGTCGTAATACGGTGTCGCTAACATTTTTATTTGATTCGCCACTGCTAGCGAACAAGTAACCATATGGTTCCTATATTAAAGCTCTTGAAACGGGCAAGGTTCCACTCTAAAAAGTTCTTGACGCTCTTGACATCTCCATCATGTAATTTCTGCAAAAGCTTTTCATTGACCAAAGTCTGTCCTCTGCAACTACCACTCTCTGATCCGAACAGTCTTTCTCTTCTTCTTCCTTTCTTGTTTTCTTCATCTTCTTTCTCTTAAGCTGCACGATAGCTGTAGCAGCAGCCAGGCAAAGCAGCTCTTCAAGGATAGCAGCACGTTGAGCCTCTTCTGGGCAGAAATTCACTTCATATTCTGGAAATCCATCTTGAACGGTGGTCACAAGAGATCTGAATGCAGTGGAAGGTTGTTCGTTCGTTTTATGGGTCTGACTATACATAATCGCCTGGTACTTTTCCAGGTCCCAAAACATTCACAAATTGTTGCAAGGTTGCTAATATTTGCAAAAGTGTCGCTAACATTTGCTATGAGTCGCTAATAATCGCCAACTGTGTTTAGCAAACACTTTCGCCAACACTCGCTCAAGTGTTGCTAATTGTCGCTCTACATCGCTAAAAGTCGCTAACTGTCGCTAATGGCAGAAGCGAACTTTGATTTTTCGCAAACATTCGTCAGAAAAGTTAGCGAATCTCAAATTCGCTACATTCGCAAACGTTCGCCGCTCAGTGAGATACCAGCTTAAAAGAGTACATGGAATTTAGACTTCGAATTTCAAAAGGAAGAGAGTTCCGAATATCGAGTCCGATAGATATTAGAGCCGTTTTGGGATTAAAAATTACATTTATGAGATTGTCTTGAGGGATGATTTGTAGTGTCAATCGTTAGTCAAACAAGAAGAAGCCGCGGAAGGGTAAGGATAACAGGAAATGCTGTAGATAAGAAGCAATAAAACAAGACATTAGTGTAAATACGACACGTTGCAAGAGACATCATGAGCAATGCGCCCTCCCATTCACTTTTATATAAAACTTATATTTTGCAGAATTCGTATAACACAGTCCAGCAATATGTTGAGTTTGAGCCTTAACTGACTCCGTTTCTTCCATCTTACACACAAAATACGGGGATGAAACAACTTTCTTTATAAAAATAGTTATTCTGAGTAAGTATGTCAACGGCTCGAGTGGTAAATTCTTCCTGTTTCTGTAGACTCTGAATCAGACAATGCCACGATGCTAATTCAAACTTTCTTCCGCCTGTGATTAAATAGGCCCCCTCTTTAATAATATTTCGCATAATATTTTCGTCTGCATTCGGTCGTAATATAGGTATAAGATGCCGAGTTCAACATCCAGTCGAACGAGTGTTTATGAGTTTGGTACATTACACCAAGTTAATTGCTATCTGTATAGATTAACACAATCAAAACAAAAAGTGAAATCAAATCAAAAGCTTTTGTAAGGTCAACTTGTTGACTTGATTTCAAAATCTGTCCAACTGAAAACTTTCATTACGCCAGGTTACCAACATATCATGTATACGGCAAGCATTGATTTGCGAGAAGCTAACACTAGGGCCCTACGTATCACAGATATGCTAAATCTCATTCCCAACGAGGTGTATATAGCCGACGATTTGACGCTCGAAGGCGAGAGTGTGGAGGTTGGTGGTCGTATTATTTTTTTTTCTATTCATTTTCCGTTTTCAGTACACAGTGCACGTCTATTGCTTTATTATTCTGGAGGGTGAATACCCGCGAGTTGATTACCATGGGCTGACGTCGATTTAACATGTCAATAGTATAAGAAGACGTAATTACAACAACTGATCATCTTAGGGCAGTTTGTAGGAACTATTTCTCGATATTTTTTTGGAAACTTTCAATCATCTTCATCTTCCTCCTTAAGAAAAGAAAAACCCACTCGTTTACACACGTGTACGGACGCATGCATGCGTGAGTACACGTTTGTATGTTTCTTTCCTCTCTCTTTATTGTTACCAAAATTAATGAAAATGATATATTATGGTGTATGATTAAATAATGAATTTTATTATTCATAAAGGTCGAAATAGGCGTGGGTCGAACAACGGCTGTTTTTACAATCAGGAGAAGCATTAAAATGATTCAAGTGAAAGAAAAAAACAAGATATTTAAAAAAAAAGTTAACCAAAGTAGCTCTACTAATACTGAAATTTTAACCCTTTGCATGCTTTGAGTGCCGATTGACACACACTCTGACACACTCTCAGTGGCACAGAAAGGGTTAATAGTACAAGCAAATTGCGTACAACTAACTTTATTTATACTATATCACTTAATTCAAAATATACAAATCATTCCGCATGAAGGTGTTCTGTTTCCTGTCTTTTTTTTTAATCTCTTAAAAATAACATTTTACAAACAAAACGTAAAAACAAATATTTTACTAAAAGAAAATTCTTCAGAATAAATTTCAACGGTATTCCTTAAACTAGATATAAACGGAAACAATATATCTAAACAGATCGTAAAATCACTTCTTAAAATTAGTTGATTACAATTTTCCCGTTTAGGTTTGTTTCTCTCATGGATATAGATACAATATCCCTCTTTTCCACGAGCATCATATTGGACCTCCTTCTCTTATTGCATTAACGTCTTGCATCATCGGCTGCCAAAGGGTCAAGCTTATACAGTAGCTTATTATTGGCGACCCTTCTGTATGGTAATGGTTATTCGTAACACATGTATTATATTTGTATATTTATGTTTGACTATATCGCTTTAGAAATGTAAATTATGATATACAGAGAAACACAAATCAAATCAAAATAAAAGATAATTATGCTGCTTTATGAGACCTCTTGAGGTCATTGTATTCTATGGTGGTCCTGAAGTTCGCTCGACAACAGGTCATGCGCGCCGTGAATTTTGCGACCATGTCGCGAAATTCGCGATTTGGGACGCCAAGTTCGTGACTCGGGACGCGAATGTCGCAAACTTCGCGACTCAAAGACTCGAATTTCGTGACCACAGGATAGTACGGTCTGCTATGTCGAAAAATTGGATCCCGTGAGATTTTTGTGCCAAAATTGATTTTTTTTTAGCTAACTTGGTCAATTTTGGGGTGCTGAATCCAAAACATTTTGGTTCCATTTTATTCGACCACGTCTTCTACCGCCATTTTGAATTTCAAAATGGCCGCCATAGCAAACTGTATTTTGACCCAGTTCTCATAATCTGAGCATCATAGACGGTTCAAATTTGATGCAAAAAGCACGTTAATGATGTCAGACATTCTTATACACCATTTTCTGATATTGTAGATCGTTTAAATACAATGTGAGGGCTGCCATCTTGAAATTCAAAATGGCCACCATAGCAAAATGTATTTTTACCTGTAACTTAGGTTGTGCATTATGGAAGGTATGAATTTGGGGCAAAAAGCATGCTTATGATGTCAGACATGCTAATATATATATTTTTGTTTTAAATAATGGATCATTTTGGTTGGCGGCCATCTTGAAATTCAAAATGGCCACCATAGCAAATGTAATTGGGCCTTTATCTCATATTGTATGCAGTGTGTAAGGTTCTAACTTGTAAGGTTCTAACGTAGGCTATCAGACTTTCTGAAACATCTTTTCCTACAATGATGGTTCATTTTGATATTATAGGTGGCCATCTTGAAATTCAAGAATGTACATTTTGACCCATATTTCATGTTGTAAACAATACAGAAAGTTCACATTTCCAGCACAAACCGGGCTCACGGTGTTGAGCATTCAGATGCACTTTGATCCCCTCCCTAAAATTGCAGATCATTTTTGAGGCTGCCATTTCATCATTCAAAATGGCAGCTTTTCAGCAGCTAATATCTGTGGTTACAAGCAACTTTTAGGCATTTCAGTGTTTATGGTGGTGTACATTGTACATTCTTTTGCAAACACACACATACACACATAATTATATACAGTCTGTAATAATGGATTATTGGCATTGGCTGCCATCCTTGAAATTCAAGATGGATATTCGACCTAGATTTGGTGCTGTAAGATCTTTACCCTGCAAACTCAAGCATGCTGGATCACTTTCACGTAAGACCAATGTGTAAGTCAATCATTTTAATAAATAGTATTATTATTGCATAGGCGGGACTGTTTCCTGTAGGTACACTGCCATGTTGAAATGCAAAATGGCTGCCATGGGAAACATTCCTTTAAGAGCATTGCATTTGGGTAAAACTTGTGAATGGGAAATCATGTGATTCTGGTGTCAAAGCAAATGGCTGTCAAAAGTGCCTCAATAACTGTATCTGAGTGACTAAATGCCCCCATGTAGACGATTTGATTGTAGAGTTTAGATAAACAATATTAGCCGTGTAGGCCCTACTAGAAGTTTTATCGGAAATTTACTTAGTTAATGTCTTCTAGGCTCATTCCCTGCATACGTTTTTGAAGTCACAGCACTTGTATAGGGCTATACACAGGGGAGAATTGGTTCTAAATTCTTCCAGAAACAATGACTTTTGTATTTCCTGCCATATGAACATGAAAATGAATTCTGTGGCTACCGTTGGTGTAGGAAGTTCAAAGCATTTAATTGCACAGTTCATGCATATCCGCTGGAAATAACTACAAAGTGCCATATCATATTCCCCTGTAACTATAGGCACAAATAAGGTTGTGAAGGTTTACGAGGTTTGTTCTCTTGGATGTGTTGTATCACGACTCTATACGAGAGCAAAGCGGGAAATTGTCCAGGTTGAAGTCATCCACACACACACTCCTGGAAGGCATGGACTGTGTCATTGCACATTCTGCATGATTCAAGGCTTAGAGAATTCTTGATCCATCTGCTCTTTGAGACATCCTCAAATTTTCAACTTCAGCCTGCGCCATGAAAGGCATGACCAAGCAGACCTCTGTTTTTCGCAACAATTTGCAGAACATAATCTCAATGTCAATTGTACTTGACAGTGGCGGATCCAGAGGGGGGGGGGGGGGGGGGCGCAACCGGCGCACGCCCCCCCCCCCTTTCTTTTTCGTTAAAAACAAAAGAAATAAAAAGAACAAAAATGAAATGAAACCCGGAAGTGGCACCAGAAATATTAGTCACGCCCCCCCTCCCTTTACAGAATTCTTGGATCCGCCCTTGCTTTATCATCTCCTTTTCCAGTGATGGAGCAGACAACATGCGATGCAGTGTTAAAAGTAAAGCAAAGATCCATTAGGAGAATGAAAATATCAGTGTCTATACGTAATAATCATCAATATCTCTTAAATTCTCTGTTGCTCTTGAAGTAGCATCTATACATGCAATGGAATGAAAATATCTACTTCCTCGTTGTGACGGGTGACAGCTCCCATGGCATCTTTGATAAACCCTTTGTTTCTTTTTTCGCCCGTTCTGTGGAAGATGGAATTGACTGATCAGTATTTCAACTTTCAGGCTGATAATTTGGCTCAGTTTTGTGGGTTTCTAAGACACGGATATGAAAAATGAACCTATGTTAGTGAGAATGAGGAAAATGCCATAAAATTGTGAGATGAAGAGTGATTGTGGAATTTACTTAGAACAGTAGAACTTATTGTATCGTCCGGTAATGACTGAATAATGACAGGTCTATCAGACTGTTGTACCGGTAGAAGTGTTATAAGAAGGTAAGGTCCTTTTAAAGGCATAATTTACCATTTGCAGATGAAACAAAAAACTAACATTAGTGCTTTAAAATAGATCTAAAATGTGAGTTAGGGATAGAAACAACCACTGTAAACATTTGAATCCGTATAATCGATGTTAAGTATTGTTAAGTACACAAAATGTGAACAATAGTTATAATAAGAATGCTTCCAGACTAAACCGTATACAGTTATGGTTTATTGAGAAGCATGCTGATATCTCCCCATATTTTAGGCTTTATTGCAAAAATTTTATATGGTAGGATGTTTTGTGATACAACAGACCTACACATATGCATCAAATGTGATATCTTGAACATTTTTGAAATCACTGCTCCCAAAGGTAAACTGGACCTTTAAGCTGAATGACTATTGATCCAATCTTACACAGTGTATTTCAATTGCAAGAGCTGAATGTGGCCTTTCTCATATTATCCCAGACACATTTTTTTTTTTAATTAAGTTATTTCAGATACAATTTTTTTTTTGTACAGAATATGAAAACTTCCCTTTTCATCTCTTTCTGGAATATCCTCCTTGAATGTTTTCGATACCTGATTGCCAAACACCACATTCATCAGTTTCAATGCAGCGACAATTTGTGAGATTACCCTCGTGTGATGGTGTTCTAAATTGTTGGGGAATTCCGATGCATCCAAAGTGCCAAAGAACTAAACTATTATTGCTCCTTTGTAGTTTTAGAGTCATTTGCGGTACAGCAGTAAGCATCTTGGAAGTCTTGATAATTGAGGATGACCCATACAATGGCAATCAGGAAAAACCTACACATTGGCATTCCTTATTCATTCTGTGTTATTCCAGAAATACATCCAGCAATTATGAGCTCCCTGCTGTTTCATATTGTGGTCAACAAACAAGCTTGTGAATGGGATGTCTGGCAGGGTGACCATAGCATTTCTTACCATTGCGAGACTTTTCCTTGTTTGTCTTCATTCTCTCGAAGCAGCATCAAGTTTTTGAAGATCACCTTTAATCGTATCAATGTTTGCTTTTTTACAAATATTTAATAACTGGGATTAAATATAACTATAAACGAGGTTCCACGACACCAAATAATGTTTTGCCTAAGGGCAAAAACAAATCACGTGTACGCGAACCACATACCCGATCGGCTATTATGGGACGTGGGAAGCAACACTTACATGCTTGCCCAAACTTATGGGAAGTGGTTTGGGACCCCTCCCCTCCCCCCCCCCCCCCGCGCAGTTTTTGCCCCTCAGGATGGCTTGATGACGTCATTGGAACCTCGTCCTTACAGTCTGAATCTATGGCGGCCATTTTGAATTAAGAGATGGCTGTCGTTCTGCGTGACCTGAAAATGAATTTTGGTCTAACTAGGACATTTTTGGCAAATTCATCTACGGCGCTTACCACAGTATCATATGTTTTTCTATGGCCACCATCTTGAATTTCAAGATGGTGGCCTATCTAATGATCCACAATAGAAAACAGCTGTACTGGAACGTTGGACACCACAAGCATGTGCATTACTGAAAATTTGATGCTCCTACAATAATTGCAACATGAGATATTGGCAAAAACACTATGACGGCCATTTTGAATTTCAAGATGGCCGCCTTTAAATTGTATTAAAATAATCCAAAATATCAGAAAATGATATATCAGAGTGTCTGACATCACAACCATGCATTTTGCACCAAATTTGAAGCTTTTACAATGCTCACTGTATGAGATATGGTTCAGAATACTGTTTGCTATGGCGGCCATTTTGAAATTCAAGATGGCAGCCTACAGATTGTATCAAAACAATCCACGATATCAGAAAAAGGTATACCAGAGTGTTTGACATCACAACCATGCATTATGCACCAAATTTGAAGCTTCTACACTGCTCACTTAATGAGATATGGATAAAAATACAGTTTGCTATGGCGGCCATTTTGAAATTCAAAATGGCGGCTGAAGACGTGGTCAGAAAACATGGAACCAAAGTTGTTTGGATTCAGCACCCCCAAATTGACAAAGTTAGCCCAAAATATCAATTTTGCCACAAAAATCTCACGGGATTACATAGTAGCCTCTACTAGGATGCGAATTTTGCGTCCCCGGTCGCCAAGTTCGTGTCCCCGGTCGCCAAGTTTGTGTCCCGGGTCACGAAATTCGCGTCCCGAGTCACGAACTTGGCGTCCCAAATCGCGACCTGGTCGCAAAATTCACGGCGCACATGACCTGTCGTCGAGCGTACTTCAGGGCCACCGTGTAGTATTCGCACTAATAATGCTATATATGCCTATAGCGCACAAACACACACACATACAAAACACACACTCACACCCACGCACACACACACACACACACAAACACACCATCATCCATCACTCATGCCCTTGCCACCCTCAAACATAATAAATATGTCATCTAATGTTGCCGTCGCTCTTTCTAATCCCCGCGATTACCGAGGCCATTATATCGATGCATGATACTTACAAGTTCTCTCCTCCTGCCCCTTGAAAAAATCACTGTATTTCTTTCCGGCTTATGTTTTGTCTTTTTTATTTTCAATTTCAGTTAAGCTTATTTTCATGTTTTCAAAAAAAAAGAAAGAAATATTGTGGCTACACAACATACCATAAATGCACAATTAGACTTTTTTGTTTAAATCTCACAAAAGAAATAAGAGGTAAAAAAAACAACAACAACATGCATTCATTATACTGATATTATATATGCGAAAGAGCAGACAATAAACAATCATGAAGGAAACCTAAGAAAAGCTAAAGCTTGCAGATATTCTTGCTGGTATCCAGGGAAGAGAGTTCTTAGCATCAATATGGAGATCGGAAATAAAATTAAAAAAAAGCAAAGCGAATATCTACACAGGAGCAAAGCAACAAGCAAACAAACATACAAACAAACAAAAACACAACTTCCGTTATTTCTGTGTTGAAGGGCAACCACGACTTAGGGGGCGTTACAAGAAAGTTGCAATCACGATTGCAAATCCCCCAAGTCAATCGCAAGTCTTGCAATTGATTGCAAGCTCCAAATGAAACTTGCAATTAATTACAAGTTCCAAGTGATCCATCAATTGCAAGATTTTCAATTCAATTCAACAGACAATTCAACGAGATCTTCAATTCAATTCCACGGACTATTCAACTAGGTCTTCAATTTAATTCAACAGACAATTCAACGAGCTCATCATTTCAATTCAACACACAATTCAACAAGCTCTTTCATTCAGTTCAACAGACTATTTAACCGACTATTCAATTCAGTTCAACAGGCAATTCAACGAGCTCTTTCATTCAATTTAACAGACAATTCAACGAGCTCTTCAATTCAATTCAACAAAGTATTCAACCAGCTCTTCAATTCATTTCAACAGACAATTCACAGAGCTCTTCAATTCAATTCAACAAAGTATTCAACCAACTCTTCAATTCAATTCAACTGACAATTCAACGAGCTCTTCAATTCATTTCGACAGCCAATTCAACGAGATCTTCAAGGCAGTCTTTATAGAAAGTGGGAAGACATTAGCCTACAGATCTATTCACTGACAGACCCAACTGATGGAAGCTGCCTGCTTCATGCTTCTTGCAAAGGAAACTTGTAATTGATTACAAGTTGCAAGTGATCCATCAATTGCAATATTTTCAGTTCAATTCAACAGACAATTCAACGAGCTCGTCATTTCAATTCAACACACAATTCAACAAGCTCTTTAATTCAGTTCAACAGACTATTCAACCAACTCTTCAATTCAGTTCAACAGACAATTCAACGAGCTCTTCAATTCAATTCAACAAAGTATTCAACCAACTCTTCAATTCAATTCAACTGACAATTCAACGAACTCTTCAATTCATTTCAACAGCCAATTCAACGAGATCTTCAAGGGAGTCTTTATAGAAAGTGGGAAGACATTAGCCTACAGATCTATTCACTGACAGACCCAACTGATGGAAGCTGCCTGCGTTGGACGAAGAAAGAGTTACTGGGTCAGAGTATGTTATCTCAGGGCTGATGACAGTTGTTGTCGGAAATGTACAGGGTGTACTTTAACCTCTACGTTTAAAATACTGATTTCAAAAATGTCTTAGCCTATTAAACATTCGACTTACTCTTTTAATTTTTAATTACCCTTCCTACAAATCTTTTCAATGCAAATGCAATTACAATGCAAATGCACTTCCCAGTATTTTCAATTCAATGTTCCCATGGAACCAGTCTTTTCATTATTATCCCACTAGACAATCTAATGAGTTTCATTTACCCCTCCTGAGAACTTTATTGGCTCAGAATACATTTATATACACCGGTCCTAGATTTTGGAACTCACTGAGCTGTGAAATAAAAATTCCCCATCTTTGTATTCTTTGAAGCGCAAGTTGAAATCTTTTCTATTAAATCCTCTCTGATTTAATGAAATCTTTTCTATTAAATCCTCTCTGATATGTTTTTTTTTTCCTTAGCTGGTAGGTCTCGTCAACCTCAGGGTTTATCATCCACCCACCAATCATTCAATTACTGAATTCATTATTACATAAAGAAGTAGCCATCACAATCCTTGCACAGCTGCATGCAGCGCCAACTCTATGAAGCACATTTTCCACCATCCCCTGTTCCATTTCCCTTGTTCAGCGTGTAGGCATTCTCTCATTCTCTCATTCTCTCTTTTTCTTTCTTTCCTTCCATACTTTTCAGCTATTCTGGCAAGTTGTGTCACGTTGTTGTGTTTCTTCTGTTTTGTCCCGTCCTGTCGTAATATATTATATTTGGCACAAGTGTTTGTAAATAAGTAATTCATAAGTTTTATGAGTGGTTCACAATCTACAAGCTTTGCTTTTTAGTGGACCTCTCTATTCTTTCTTCCTTTTTTTTTTTCAACTGAAGCATGACTTTGTATTATTATTATTTTTTTTTACCAGTATGCGCTCTTATGTTGATCGATATCATTTATTTATTGCAAAGGCAAATGTTTTTTGTTTACGATGTAATACCTGATTTATCTTGTGTTTTGTTTTTGTTGAAAGAAAAAAAAAAGAAGAATGAAAATAAATGAATTGAACTGAATTGGATTTCATGTATCCTTTGGAAGGAATACTCAATACATTTAGTCCATCGAAAGCCATGATATGATATCATAATATCATGAAATCATTTGATTATTAGGACATGATTTTAGATCAAACAATCCAACCAAAAGCACACACACACACACACAGACACACACACACACAGACACATAAATGTTTATGTGATAGCGCGATATTGTGAGTATATATTATGTATGCACTCAACCCTACCAAAAGGTTCTCTTCTGAATATCTTCACAGAAACCATTTACTTCTTCTAGCAAGAGTAGTATAGTATTAACAAGGAGCACTGCAAAAATAAGTCAAGTTGATTGATATTAAATACTTCCTCCTGTTATTGTGGTTTTATTGTACACTTACGATGAGGCCAACCTATGTAAATGGTCTGAATCATATGTATAAGTCCATAAGGTATACTAATATCGACATGAATGGAAATAACCTAATGAATTTATAAATATGATATAGATATATTCAATATTCTGAAGGTTCTGAATAACGAACCTTATTGCTTCAGTTGGCGGTGTTGCTTCCACCTTTTCATGAATCTCTATGTTACGTTTTCAGTTTTGTTTCCATATTATAACAGTGATGATTTAAGTCAAAGATATAATTTTGGATAATTTGTCTTTACTTCAATTTATAGTAGACTTTTTTCTTCGTTTCTCTTCTTCGGGCAAATTCAGGGATATTTTTCACACTCAGAGACACACACAAACTAATACTATTGAGAATCATTTTCATGTCGGACAAGTGAGCGCCATGAAAGAGGAAAATGGCGGTAGCAATCCCGGAGGGATTTTCACTCCACGTTATTTTCTGCTTAAAGACGATCTATGACGATGGGCCTTAATTGCTGTGCACTGATTTCGAAGTTTAAGTATCTGTTGTGCCGACAGGCATCACAAGGCTGCCGGCTGGATATCGGAGATAAATATGACAATGAGAAGCGGTAGATGTATATCCTTCCAAATGGACACAAATATGAGAAAGAAGTAAAATTAAGTCCAAATTGCGCTCTTGAGGTAACAGATAACGGTCGTTTCACGCATTTGTTCCTTGCCGTTTTATTGACGCATTTAAGCAACATCAGTAAACGGTTTGCGACAATTGCAAAGACGATTTTCAGCAATCGAACACTTATATGAACGTTTCGGCTTCAGTTTCTTCATCGAAGTCCCGACATTGCTACATTGTCTGGAACACCGCTGGCGCCACGTTTTTAAAAGTGGGGGCCCACTTCCGGGTTTCATGAGCTAACAAGCCCACCCCCCCCCCCCCAAAAAAAAAGCATTCAGCGCAACTTCTGGTGCCACCTTCTTGTTGATATTGGAACGCTTTCCTCCTATGTCATGCTCTCATAGTTCCCCGAACACTCTAAAGGTGTTCATATCCAGTGCCATGCCTAAGGGCATGATAGTCATGGTACACAGTATGCAGACAAAATGCTATCATTCAGTCTGTTGACATCCTGAAATTCTTATATCGCAGGACTACTAACATTCTGTCATAGATTTACTTTGACGTTGAAACCTACTCATCTTCTTTTTACATCAGTCTTCGGTCTTTTATTTTTTATTTTTTTATATTCACACCACGTAATCAGTTTCTCTCTCTCTCTTTCTCTCCCTCTCTCTCTCTCTATCTATCTATCTATCTATTTGTCTTTCTATCTATCTATCTGTCTATCTATCTATCTATCTATCTATCTGTCTATCTATCTTTCTATCTATCTATCTATCTATCTATCTATCTATCTATCTATCTATATCTTCCTTTTCTCTTCCTGCATAACAACGACTTTATAGTGTAGAGATTTGTCCAGGGTTTCGGGTTAGTAAGGTTTCCATATCTTAGCTTCTTTTGTAATTCGCTTTTTGTGTATAACAATATATCAATAATATGATTTGTTGTATAACGGGGGGGGGGGGGGGGGAGGGGTTGCACCCTACAAGCGCTGATTTTCAGCATTCCTCCCCATTTCCAGCATTCCCGTATACTAGAAATGTTTGTAAACTTACCCTTTATTATACATTTTGATGTAATTTATGTATTCAATTTCTTCTGTAAAATATTCAGATTTTTCTGTTGGAAAAAAAATGAATGAATGAATGAATGAATGAATGAATGAATGAATGAATGAATGAATGGGACCCAGCTTGGGAGGAGTACATCGGGAATTTTGTAGTATCCAGGTTGATTTTCATGAATTCAAGGTCACTCGTTTCCATTGATGCCATAGTATGATACATAAAGGCATATTTTCTTAAAGTTAACTCAGTTATTTCTCACCCTGATGTCTATTTCCCTTCTACTGAATGACAACGCCTCTACACTCAATCACTCCACTGTTTCCCTCAGTATATAGGCCATATACGAAAAGGTGGAGGGTTCGAAATTTTCCTTTTCTTTTTTTTTTTAACCTGCTATATAATACTAGTGAAACTGGTGGTTTCAGTTTTGTTTGTGGCATCGTACAACTAATCCAGTCAACTTTGATGTGGAGTGCGATCTCTCTTCAGCGGTGGATTTAAGGGAGTTGCTCCTTACGTTTATCGTTGTTATACTTTGCTAGTACCAGAGTGATCTTTCTTTTTTTAAATTCCGAAAGTTCATTAAATCCGAAAATGAAATAACGTTCGTTATTCCGAAGTTCGTAAATTTCATGCGTATATGTAATAGGTCATGTTCGTTATTCCCAAGGCTCGTTATTACGAAGGTTTGTTTATCCGAAAACGAAATAAGGGTCGTTATTCCAAGGGTTCTTTAATCCGAAAGCAGATTAAGGTTTGCTACCGTAATTATTTTATTTTCGGATACTAGTTAATGAACAGTCGGAAAAACAAATGTATATAATTTTCTGATTAACGAACTTTCGGAATACCGAACCTCATTTCATTTTCGGATTAACGAAAAGTCGGATAAAAGAACCTGTTTCATTAGGGGAATAACGAACCCTGTTGCATACAAACCTAATTTCATTTTTGGATTAACAAATCTTCGGAACAAGGAATTGCAGAAGGAAACAATCACTCATATCTAAAACGTTACAGTATAGATTTTTAGATCAAATGAAGATAATGTAATTGTAAGTAGAGGTGAATTCCAGATTGTGGGAACTGATGCTGTAAAGGATCGGTTACCGTAATCATGGTAATATTTGTGTTTAACAGGATAGACTGCATGGCAACTAATGTTATGATGATGAAAGGGTACGTGTTGGAATGTAGGCCCTACTGATGGACAAGTTCAGCGTTGTGAGGATAGTGTTCTGTGTCCTAGATATAACACGTGTTCCTATACTGATAACTATAGTGAATTTTCCCAAAATTGGCACTTATAAATCAAGTCGCTAGAGTTGTTGTAATTAGATATCAACCTTGCTTGCTATGTTCTGATTTTTTTTTTAATATCTCTCTTTGAAAGACCATAATGCGAAACTTAACATTTCGTTAATGAATGTACAAGACTGTCAATTCTGTTAAGGTATTGCCGAATCTGTCTAATTTTCTGAATGGCTGTAATCGCCAAGAGACAGGCTGTAGCGATATGATCGGCCATCAACAGATGTTTGTCAATGGATGATGACGATTTCTGACTGCAGTAATGGCAACGCCATCCACGGTGGTAACCGGAGAGAGTAAAGAAAATGAAAAAAACCTAGATGTAAAGTGTAACGTCCGTCTTTGATGCGTTATCAGGCAACGTGTTCTTGATTGACCAAGATATTTCTTGATTGACTAAGAATTAATGATATGCTAAACGCTTTTCTGACTCCAAGATTTCTCAAAATGGGGTGAAATCTGCCTCAATTTGATGCGTTCGTTCATAATTTATTAGATCCAGTACTCTAGAAGGGTTATATTTGCCTGGGAACAGGGGTAATTGGATTCAGCGTACTCGAATTATACAGTCCAGTTCTCAACTTTTTCTCTGCAATGCCTCTAACATCTCTGTTTTTCCGAAATCCCATGACTATTTCCACAAAGTAACAAAAAAAAAATGTTATCTCAATGCAAGCATGAGGAGAAAGATACGTTTCATTAGAAAAAAAAAACAAACAACCCTCAACGATATAAATGGGTCCCCTAAAAGTTTTCCCCATACCGTTTGTCCTTGTATCAATGACGAATTCAAACACTTAAAAACACTTCTATAACTGATGAAACTTCCGACTCCTTCTACGCCGAACAATAAATATGTGCTCTTAGAAATTCCTTTGTGTTTTCCAGTGTCTTAGGAAACATAAAAAAGTAAAAGGTAAAACGATGCCTCGAAAAAAAAGTGTGTTCCTTAAAAAAAAAAAAAAGACAAGACAAGACAAAACATTACCTGGTTTTCTGGTGTGCTTCTAGGATTTTTGCAAGTTAAATCTTCCGCATTTAAGGTATATCTTCGATATAACTCGGAAGGTATCAATTTCTCTCTCTTTTTTTTTTTCTTGTGCGTGAAAGACGCCAGCCGGAGTCTTTCTCTCAAAGCAAACAGAAGTGTAATCGCACATTGAAGCCAACTGAGCAGGCACACAGATTTTCGGATTTCTTATAATTCACACATTCATGAAGACGCGAATATCGATGTCATCCAATTTTAATCATGCAGACTAAATGTGTGTATCTGTGTAATGTACTTGTATTGCATGTCTATATATAAAACACTATGGCTCCAGCTTTATTGAGACATTTTTATTATGTTCATGATTAAATTTACTTTAAAAACACAACTTGCATCTCCTTCAACGTTCTCATTATCAATTATGCATCCTACATTCAATCCCATGCTCTACTGCCGGCATTGCCCATTTACACAATGCCTCCCTAAAGCTCGATCCAGAGTTATATACTTCTATATATACATATATGTATATATATACACACACACACACACACAACATACATACATACATACATATCAGGGCTCCACATTGGCAGGTCCTTCAGAAGCATGGAGGCAGAATTAGTAATTACTCAAAGTTCTATCATTCTGATCTTTTGGTATATATAAATATATATATATATATATATATATATATATATATATATATTGGGACATTATGTTGCACGCACATTTCTGTCCGTTGTAATAACAGGTGATGGCAGTTATTCATCACTGCCTAAAAGAAGTTGAGATTATTTCTGAACTATTCCTCACGGAAATATCTTATAAGAGGCAGGAGAATCACAGCAGTGACAAAGAGATGATAAATCTTCACAAGATTTTAATACTCATGTTAACTGAATGAAGACAATTCCAATTTTGCAGTATCCATAATATAGTATTTCACATACAGTGTATGTCACATGCAACACACTCACAGCCCTAAGCCCCAAGCAGTCTATGTACACAATGTAATTTTCATAAAATCAAATTATGTTTCACCCATATCATAAATGCTCCTAATATAATCAAATTGAGTATGTGGTTTACAACACTTCTTAAATAAAAATGCTTTAAAAGACAAGGGGGCAATATTCTGCACATTTTACAACATGGATGAAGGCAAATCACGATGACTACATCAAATACATCAAACTAATGATAACGTGAATCAGTCTTGTGACTACTTTGGAATTTCAGCTCAAAGAAAGTTTGATTGTCATGTGATCGGAAAGCTTGGTGGTCATGTGATCTTGGGCATGAGATTCCTACAGGAATGCATGACATAGTGTACACACAATATTTTTTATTTTGTCCATATTGTTCTTGTACCGTAGTGAGAGACTGCTGGACAAGTTTGTCTCAGTGTTACAATGAATTCTCAGACCATGATAGAAAGTCCACAATGTAATAGTCTTGCCATATTAGAGTATATGGTTTAAGTCTTGTTCAACAAGATGGACACTTGAATGCTGTGTCAAGCCACATCCGAATCTTGACACCAATATGCATCATTTATTGGTAGCACACCATAAGGGGAATGTGCGCAATTATCAGGTGTATGATTATTCTTTAAAACCGATAACAGAAGGCAAGAAGAGGGACTGTGAAACCTGAGCTTTGTATTTGTTTGTTTTTTCTTGGACCACTAAATACCCTGAATTCAGGCAGTCTAAAACCCAGTAAGCCTCGATACTGGAATATTGACTTAATGATAAATATACATTTATTAACATGTACGAGCTTTGCATAGATCTACAGGACTCCATAAGGGAAATGTACAGGTATAACAGATTAATTCATAGAACATAATAATAGAAGCATTTACCCTCAATGCACAGCTTAATATATAGCCTGAAGAGTTTGTTCGCAAAAACCGATAAGTCCATTTTTGAAGATTTTGAAGTGTGGTCTCTGTCATAAATTACAAAATAATACCTTTTAAATGATATATTGGTCACTACCTATAAAGGTATATTTTTGAAGTTATGGTCAAAAGAAGCAAAAAAATTCTTATTATTCTCTTTATTTTTCTTGACCTTTAATCGCAAATATCTCCATTTGGCAAATATGGACTTATCGGTTTTTGCAAACAAACTCTTCATATATACATGTATGTTTATGCATTTGCAGCGTACAGCCTCATTCCTCTGTTCTTTTGTGTATGATGTAACATGTAACATGCAACATGAAATAGCCTTTGGCTATAATACAGTGTATTTTCTTGACTAATGTAAGGTGACACATAATTTTCTTAATCACTGTCTTTTAACACTTTGGAAAAAGATCTCCCAACGCATACACACAGCAAATTGCAATACAATGTGCAGTAAAGCTTATTGAATGTTTGCTTTGATAGCTACACATGACACCAGTGCAGTTCAACAAAAAGGTGATGTGTAATAACATGTCACTATGTCTTATTTTGATCATTTATTCACATTCATAATCTTGTCCTAGAATAATTCCTACTTCTCTGTAAAATGGGGTATCAAGTTGGAGAAAGAATATGACACATGAAAAATGAATTCATATGTAGACAGAGCGTACCATTCATTAATCATATGAAGAAAACACACTCTAGCGCCAGCTGGCACATTGATAAAAAACATACTAAATAGCTCTGTCATTTAAAAAAAAAACTCACCAAAACCCCAAACGCACACAACAAACCATATCTCTGGTATGAGGGCTGTTATCTTTTGCCTCTCATCTCAACCTTCAGTATCTAAAATTGAATATGTAACCTATGTGTTTGAAAACAAAATAAGATAAATTATTTTGCAGTATGCATATTACATTCCTTTAATATGGTGTACTAAGATACTTGAATATTGCTTTTCATACATGTGGTGTATTGCTAAGCTCTACAACTGCACTACAAGCTTTCTAACTGGAGTAACAACCCAAGATAAACCCTAGAAATGATTCACTCCTCCTTGCATGGGACTGCTTTGTGTTTTGGGTCATCAGGGAAGGTGTGAGCAACTGGAGTGAGCCCAAGGAGGAGAAAGTGTCGCTGGTAGGACTTTGTCTTCCGAAACAGGTTGTCAGTCCCATGGAAACGGTCCAAGATGCCCAATGTGCCATAGTTGTTGGTGAACCTATTAGACAAAATCAAGATGTGGATTTATAGAAATTGTGAATATACTGGTAATAACCGATTTATAACCTTGACATGAAGCATCAAAAGCATCAAAAGTTTGCAGTACAGAGTATATTAATCTTCTCTCATCTCAAAGTCAAAATGCAGTGCTATTCCTTACAATAAATTTTCTACACAATACACAACTCTCTGGGGTTAATCATCATGGTTGAAGAAATATCTTATTCAGATGCCTACCCACTGCCAGCACTCACACCTGCACTGATCATGAAATTAAGGCTTTCAAACTGTTTAAGAAGTGTAGAAATCCAGTGCTCTGGCTTTGACTAGCTAAGTCATATCAGCTTTGACTGTCCCTAGTTTGGTTAGGTAAGTCATACCAATCTTTGCTGCTCTCTAGTTTAGCTTTTCATGTTTATGTAGGCAGTGGGTATTTCACTCTGACTACCACAAGTTCAATTCCTTTCTACTTTGTGTGGAAATTATGAGATTTGGCTTGAATTATTGGTTTTGTTACAAGAATAATATGCACAATAAACTGACTTGCATGGGAGAAAAGTTGGGATTGTGGAAATTTCCTTACAATATTCAGTATCTCTTCATGCAAGCGTCTGTTATATCAGGTTCAACCTGTCCTGAGTTTTTCCTGTAATTCCCATCACTCATGTAGCACTATAACACATTTAACAAGGCTTACTTAAGATGGTGGAAGTCATGTGCTTCAGGCGAGGGCAGTAGAGGAAAATGGTAGCCACAGTGAGAGATGATAGCCGACGTCTGTGCAATTGTGAGCCACATACAGAGAGTGGCAATATGAGAACCCATGACCATAGGCCCCATGACTGCAGGCAGAGTGTTGGCAAAGATGTGTTCAATTGGGTGTGCATAGATGGCTACCACACTGATTGGTGCAGTCCACTCGTGATGCTTCTTGTGGATGTATTTATAGAGACGAGGATGATGAAACAACCTGTATCACAGAAGAGAGATTTATATCAGAGTCTTATTAAGATGAAACTAAATGCGCTGGATCATTACCATATGGGAATTCACTGCACTGTAGATGGAAGAAACATTATCCCTATAAAAACTGGAAGGGAGAAACTACACAGAAGATTCCCAGATAAGCCATTCAACTCTCCTTAACCCTAAAAAGACTGGGGGGGGGGGGGGGGGGGCCTAAAAGGCCCCCCCCCCTCGACATTTCGCGCGATTACTCTGCAACGCGCAATGCTCTCGCCGCGATGCTCTATGACTTTTTTCTTTTGAGTTTCCCGCACATTTTGACACCAAATTTGTGACGCCCGGGGGTACGGTTCTGAAGTTACGTAACTTTTTGTACATGCACGTGAGGCCGAAAATGGCTCAAAAATGTGATTTTGTGTATAAAGTCAATGCAAATTGAGTTTTTTCACATGGCTCATATAAATATGCTTATTTTTACTCTCAATGGCTAAAATTAATTGTTTTAGCAGTATTATGCTTCAAAAAGTGTCTGCCACAAATTTTGTTAAAAAAAACAACAAAAACAAAAGGTCGAAAAAACAAAGAAATACATAAGAAATTCATAAAACAATAAAATAGATAAGAAATTAATTTTGATACCGAATTTTTTTTCAAGTACATTTGCTAAGAATGCCACTAAGAATATTTAGACCAAAAATGAGCACTTTTGGAGCTTTATTTACTGATTTAGATCAAAGAGTCTGATTTCTCGCATAAATTAGCATAATTAATCAAAATAAAATAAAAGAAGACTATTTTGTAAAATTTGAATATACGATCTTGTAGATTACATCGCACACTACTATTGTGCAAATTTTCGCGGCGATCGCGCGATCCACGGCCGAGATCTTAAGGGGGGGCCCTTTAGGCCCCCCCCCCAGTCTTTCGAGCTACCAAAATAGCCCAGTCTTTTTAGGGTTAAACCAAATCAAATAATTGTGCTTACATTTTTTTGACATGCATCTATCTGATAATCTATATCAATTCATTACATTATTCAACCAAATGTCAATTTATGTAAAAGACAAATTCACCTGACTAAGTTTGACTGAATAAACAAGCTTTCACACCATAAAAAGAGCTCACATCAAACAAATTGATTTCAACTTTCTGGTTAAGATGTACTCTTTATTCTGCAGTAATTTGTTAAAGGAGGATGGGGTGGCTTATTCTACATGACTACGATGTCACAACACCTTAAAGCAGGTAAGTAGATATCCTACCTTCTTCACTCATGCCTGCAAACTTTTGTGTTTAAAAAACAAACAAAGAAGTGGATAAATGAAGAATATAAAAACTGTCACAGATTTCTCCTGTCTGCAGTTAAATTTGTGACTTGATGATTAACAAGGAAGGATAAGGAAAAAAACAGTACCGAGTTCGCTGGCGATAAGGCCGCACTATTTTTAGCAAAAATAAAGCAGTAAAGTCTGGGTGAGGCCTATATGCCAGCACAAGCAAATTACTCTATTGTCTTTCATACTCAGAGAGTCACCTTCCTAACCGACACACATAATCATGTATAGGACTATGCAATGTGCCAATTGTCGTTGTTATTGGTAGGAAACGTGTGGAAACATCTAGAAATAACAAAGTTTCCTATGAAAAAATAATGTAGAAAATTATGTTTTGATCAGAACAAAATCACTCTGATTCTTTAAAAAAAAAATGTTTTTCATCACCAAAGTCAAGATGCGGCTTATCCTGCGTTGTGGTCTTATTGAGAGTTAACTGTGTGAGTAGTGGTGTTTAATAGGAGGTATCTATGTGAGTAATAGTATGTAATAAGGGTTCTCTGTGTGACTGTGAGTAGTAGTATTTAATAAGATTTCTCTGTGTTAGTAGAAGTATGTAATAAGAGTTACCTGCGTGAGTAGTAGTGTGTAGTCAGAGTTACGTGTATGAGTAGTAGTGTGTAATAAGAGTTACCTGCATGAGTAGCAGTATGTAATAAGGGTTCTCTGTGAGTAGTAGTACAAGATTTCACTGAGTAGTAGTGTGCAATAAGAGATACCTGTGTGAGTAGTAGTGTGTAGTAAGAGGTACCTATGTACGTAGTAGTGTGTAGTAAGATATACCTGTGTGAGCAATAGTATGTAACTAGAAAAGCAATCTGAGAGCGCAGACCTCCGCCAAGCAGCTCTACTTTCCACTGATGATCTTGTTCTTCCATAGAGATAATTGATTTCCACCCATACATTTGCATGCTGAAAAATTGCTGATTTCCCAATATCATAAAAGACTCTGTTACGTCATAAACCCTCAGCTGCGCAGCGCGCGCCGCCCTTGCAGAAACTAGGACCCCGTTTTACAGTGCCAGGCTTGGCCGTGGCCGAGCAGCGGCTGAGCCCTCCTTTATTTCAGTGTAAATGCGCAAAAGGCCAAATGCGAGGCCAAAATTGGCCGCGCATTTGGCCACGCTCTGGAGGTGGTCTCAGCCGTGGCCGAGCCGCGGCCGAGCACGGCCTCTTCTTGGTGTAAATGCAAACTGGGCCAAATGCGCAGGCAATTTTAGTCTGACTTCCAGACCCTCTGCCCGTACTATTTCGCTATTCACGATATTAACCCCCTCAACGTCGAAAACTAGTATAGTTTAAGGTGGTTTTGTCCTGCAAAGGATTTTTCCTTCGGCAAAGGCCTGTGCCCGAACGGCGACTTCGTCGCCACAGAATCCAGTTGGCAAAGGGTCTGAAAACCAGGCTATACCAAATTGCGTTTGTTTACAATCAGAGCGCCACTACGACAAAATATTGAAAGGTTTGAATTAAAAGCGCGGCCAAGCCTGGCAGTGTAAACAGACAAAATCGCGGGGCTTGGCCCCGCAATTGAGGCTGGGCTCGGCCGCGGCTCGGCCCAGCCCCGCACTGTAATCGGGGTCTAGAGCACGCACTTTAGTGAGGGTATGAAAACCTCAAAAATGTGCAGCTTGAACTCCTAGGTTCATTGACCCTACCGCCCAAAATATTGAAAATCCTTCAAAAAAAAAAGAATCCATACAAATTTCCAGATCACTACCAAAATTTAATCATCTGTTCCTTGTGTCATTCTCAACCTTCCCTGCAAGTTTCATCCAAATCTGTGTACAACTTTTTGGAGTTATTTTGCACACACTAACTAACAAACTACACTAACTACCGAACAAATGGTAATGAAAACATAACCTCCTCCCTTGGCAGAGATAATAAGAGTTACCTGTGTGAGCAATAGTACCGGTACATGTACATGTAATAAGAGATACCTGTATGAGTAGGAGTGTGTAATAAGAGGTACCTGTATGAGTAGCAGTATGTAACAAGAGACCCGGGGGTCTAGCGCTCACCTGAGTATCGCAAGTTCACCTTTCACGCAGTCACTTATCTAAATTATTCACAGCTCTACTAAAATTTGACCAGGCATTCTCAAGTAGAACATGAAAATGTACAATAAGGGCCCAAATTTTTTAAGATTCCTTAATTTGTGGGGGGGGGGGGGGGATTGGGGCCCCCTGGGGCCCTCTGGGTGTGGCATGGTGCCCATTTTGATAAATTGAGATCCTGACCCCCTAGGGATGCTACCTGCCAAGTTTGATGAAAATCCATCATGAGGTTTTCAGGAAGAAGATGAAAATGTACAATTCAGGCCCCCATTTGGACCTTCCTACCCACCCCCACCCCCCCCCCCCACCCCCAAGAGGGGCACCCCTGGATCTGCTATGAACAAACTTGAAACTACAGTCATTAATGTACTCACTCAAAGTATCATCTTAGCTCTTTAACTTCTGATTCTAGAGAAGATTTTCAAAGATTCCTTCATTTTGGGGGGTTTGGGCCCCCCTGAGGGCCCCCTGGGTGGGGCATGGTGCCCATTTTAACAAATTGAGATCCTAACCCCCTAGGGATGCTACCTGCCAAGTTTGGTGAAAATGGGTCAAGGGGTTCTCAAGAAGAAGATTAAAATGTACAATTTAGGCCCCATTAGGACCCCTCCCCTGGGTCCCAAGAGGGGCACCCTTGATTCTGCCATGAACTTGAAACTACAGTCATCAATGTACTAACTCATAGTATTAACTTAGCTCTATCACTTCTGGTTCTAGAGAAGAAGATTTTTACAGATTCCTTAATTTTGGGGGGTTTGGGCCCCCCTGGGGGCCCCCTGGGTGGGGCATGGTGCCCATTTTAACAAATTGAGTTCCTAACCCCCTAGGGATGCCACCTGCCAAGTTTGATGAAAATCGGTTTTGGGGTTTTCAAGAAGAAGATGAAAATGTAAAAAGTTTACGCACGACGGACGCCGGACGCCGCACGCCGGACGCCGGACGAAGGGCGATCGCAATAGCTCACTTGAGCCTTTGGCTCAGGTGAGCTAATAAGGGTTCTCTGTGTGAGTGGTAGTGTGTAATAAGATTTCTCTGTGTGAATAGTAGTGTGAGTTACCTGTGTGAGTAGTAGAAGCCCATCTCCTCTATAACAAGGAAGACAAAGAGTTCAATCATAACCCACTGGAAGGTGGGCAACTCTGCTGGACTGAAGCCGCACTCCCTCCATCCCATGTAATAATATACGGCCAAAGCTAAAGGCAAGACAACCACTGTCTGGTTAGCAATGACTGTTAGAACGGCCCTCCTCAGCTTGCCAGGGGGAATCTGTAGATTAAAACACACAAAAAAAGATTTTGCACTCATTCAGGTTGTGGCAAAATAATACATTGAAGCTTGTCTTCTCTCAACACTCCTACACATTCAACAGCACTAAAGACATTTTGAGATTGCCAAAGGTACGGTATTGGAGAATTAAGGGTTTCTGGGACGAACACGTACTGTACTAGGGCTTTCTATAGCTCAGTCGGGAGAGCACCTGGCTAGCAATCCGGAGGTCTCAGGTTTGAATCCTGACGGAACTCCATTTTCTTTGCTCATTTTTCCACTGATAAATCATATTCATTTCTGGTCAGTTTCCTTCCGTTTGCATTTGTAGGGTAAACACAAGAATCATCCAATAATGCTACAACGTAAAACAAGAGACCAGGGGGTCTTGTGCTCACCCGAGTATCGCAAGTTCACCTTTCACGCAGTCACTAATCTAAATTACACCATGGAGCTACTAACATGGAGCTACTAGCTTGGTAGCTCCATGATTACACACAGCTCTACCAAAATATGACCAGGCATTCTCAAGTAGATGGAAAGGTACAATTAGGGCCCAACTTTGGACACCTGCCCCCCACAGTATCAATTATATCTACCACTTAACTGGTTCTAGAGAAGACATTCTTTTTTTTTTTAAAGATTGGGGCCCCCCTGGGTGTGGCATGGTGCCCATTATAACAAATTGAGATCCTAACCCCCAAGGGATGCTACCTGCCAAGTTTTGTGAAAATCCATCATGGGGTTCTCAAGAAGAAGATGAAAATGTACAATTTAGGCCCCATTAGGACCCCTCCCCATGAGTCCCAAGGGGGGGTACCCCTGGATCTGCCATGAACAAACTTGGAACTACAGTCATTAATGTGCTAACTCATAGTATAACTTAGCTCTCTCACTTCTGGTTCTAGAGAAGAAGATTTTTTAAGATTCCTTAATTTTGTTTGTTTGTTTGTTGTTTTTTTCAAACGAACTGAAATTAATGTCAGTCATATCATGTTCCTAATCACTATTGCCATTGAAGTATAGTGTCCTTCCAACAACTTGTTTATTTCATACAGTGCCCTATTCTTGTAGAATATGTTAAATTTGAAATGCACCACAATCCATAATCATGTTACAGATGAGGCTCAGAGGATTTTGCTCTTACAACCAAGGTCTACAAGCTGCACACTTGGGAGACTGCAATAAACAGTTCGCTACATTCAAACTTGAGGCAGCTAATGAGGGATAATTTGCCAACTCTTACTGATACAGAATGGAAGAAATCAATTCATTTTCTTGGGACTACTCCCTACAGGAACCTGGCGACCTGTGTATTAAATCTAAGGGAATTTCAGAATTTGGCATGGAACAGGTTAAAGGGATAAATCTTCCTCTTTCCCCACTCTGGCTTCTGCAAAGAATGAAATTAGGACAGCCCCCACCCATTACATCCCCCCCAACCAACTACAAACTTGGATGGAGAGGAAAATACTTTTGATAAAGAGTGTGTTAGTGCTAATACTAGTGCACTTCCTATTAAAACAAACAAATAAAAATACCCCCACAACCACAATGGCCTGCCTGAGAACTGTATGCTTACTTGAAAGTTCTCTTTGGTGCCTCATCCCCTCCCCACTAATAAAGTCATCTTTCTCTTTCTTTCTATCTTTATTTTTAAATAGAAAGTACATACAATGTTTACTAAAATTAACCCTAACTAGGCCGGGCTATTTAGGTAGATCATAGAGCCGGGGGGTGGGGGCCTCCCAGGGCCCCCCTCCAGATCTCAGAAGTCGACCGCGCGATCGCGACGAAAATCGGCACACACATTGCCTATGATGTAATCTACGGTACCACAAAGTTAAATTATTAAAAAATTATCATTTATGCTAAATTTTGCTAATTTATGCATGATGATGCATGAAATCAGACAATTTGGTATGAATCACTAAATAAAGCTGTGTAAATATTCTTTTTAGTGTCCTGAGCAAATATAAGAGAAAAAATTTTAAAAATTGCGGCATCAGAAAAAATTTCTTTGTTTTTTCGACTTTGTTTTTCATTGTTTTTTCGATGAAACTTGTCCGCGACATTGTTCCGAACAAGGAAATATGCTATTAATTGATTTTAATCAATAAAACCCCCAAATAATCATGCTTTTATGAAATTTGCCTGTAAGCACAGTTTGCATTGAAATTGTACACAAAATCACGTTTTTTAGCAATTTTGGGTCTGACATGCACGTACATATTTATGTGCAACTTTGGAACTGCGCGCCTGGGCATTGCAAATTTGGTGTCAAAAGATGCGGGAGACTCAAAAGCAAAAAGTCATGAAACGTCGCGGCGATAGCTTTTCGTGTTAGTGATTCATCACGCGGAACGTCGGGGGGGGGGGGGGGCCCTCCCCCCCGGCCTAGTTAGGGTTAAATGCGGTACATAGGACCATGTGCAGGTTTAGTGTGTCATGTACTTACTGGGTCATTTTGGTTTGATTGAATCTTGTAACGCAGTAAGACAGAGGGCCACTTGTAGATATCCACAGTTAAGAAGAATGCACAGACAATCCAATACTGAATAATCAGGAAACTTTCAGCAGCTGCAAAAAAAAGTATGCAATGCAGGTATATTATTCACATGCAAAAAGCCATAACAAAAAATTATCAGGTACTGTAATGTAAACCCATGTAAATATATCGGACGCATAAAAGAACTTGTGTCTATTCAAGATGAATTTTCCCTTTGGATTACAACTGATGTTCAAAATTAATTATAAAACAAACTTCCAGTACTTAATTTTTGCTTTTAAAAGTAGTCAAACCTGCCTTAGAAAGAAAATTCATCTGCACAAAGCAACAGGCAATGGAAAGTGGCTTTAATCCACTGAAATACTGAGTGTTATGATTAGCCATGTTAGACCCCACCTTTATCTACACTTCTTTGCAAATAGTTCAATGAGAGAATACAGAAAGGTCAAGAAAATTTTGCAGCCTCATTGTTGAGAGCCATGCATAAGTTTCTACTGGCTGCATGTACGACATTGAATCATCAATGCAATCACTTGCGATCATAGGCACTATATGTGACCGCATCACTGATTTTAAGTGAGGACTGTAAATAGGTGAAATGAGTCATCTCAGCCAATCTTGAGTTTTTCATATTTTCTGAAAGAGCAAGTCTTCTTCTACATTATATTAAAGTTTAGGATAATAAAATGAACAGCAAATTGTGTTTTTAGCAGTTTTTCTCGAACACTTCTTGGTAAAATAGTTTCATTGGGTGTGTCATATAGAGTCCCCTTTTCATTTCTTAAAAACCCTGTCCATACGCTTCATTTTCAACTCTAATAACTTTGGAAAGGATGATGCTACTGCTTTGAAAGTTGGCATTAATCATCTATAGAATGTGTTAATAAAGCATGCTCAATTTCAGCTTAATCTGATAATCCCTTTATTGTTGTTGCTCCAGTGGTTACATCCTGTATTTTGTTTCATTCATCACACATCTAGCACAGCTTGGTAAAGATAAGTGCTTGAATAGACCCTGTACTACAGATCCTATTTTCTCAGTTCACACTTTGCAGAGTGTGTGCATTCTTTTCAATATTAAGATATGTTAGGAGAGTCTAATTGAGATATAATATATCATTTTAAAGCTTAAAGTCTACTCTTTGAGAATCTACTCTTAATTAAAAATCCATTTCTGGCGACTTTTTGTCACATATTATGATACCATATGTGCTCTAGCAGCAAAGAGTATACCCACTTTAATAGCATGCGTTTATATACATAGCAAATAATGGCTAGCTGTGCATTCAGTATGAACAAGTAGCAAGAGTTCATGCACTTTAGCAAGAGATAGGAACAGCAGCCAAACATTTTGATTACTGATGCATGGCTTTGTGTCTACAGCAAACCTAAATGAAATGCATCCTGAAAATCTGCTAAGTGTCAGTAATTGACAAAAATACAATTAAAACTATAGATTTCTGGCAAAAACTTGTCCATCATTCTGTAAAACAGATGATGCAAATGTTTTTTTTTTGTGTTTTTGGTTTTTTTTGCACATCAGTAGGAAAAGTGTTCATGACATACTTCAGGAATCGATTCTAAACCCACGAGGCCCAGCCCTGAGGGTTGAACAATTCCATAGTCATATACTAATACCTTTTGCACACTATTCCCACTGATAATGCACTGAGACCTGTGCATAAAGAATTTAATGACTATGGTAGAAAATAACTTCTGTTTTATACTGGTACCCTTCTCTTTGCATAAAATGCCAACCATCTCAACTTGCCATCACTATTGTCTACAAATTGTGCATGTTCAAGGTTCAAGTCCCAAAGGAAAGTCCAAGTCAAAGGGGCAAATCCAACTCAAAGAGAAAATAAAAATTTAATTGAAGAAAATAAAAAAATAACAGCAACATACATGTATTGATCAATTATCAAGAAACATGTCCAGTCAAAAAGCAGAGCATCAACCCTATGAATGTTTCCATGTTGGTATACTATTATCCTTGGCATACATGATGGCGAATTTGAAACAGTTGTCTGGAACTAGTGACCATAATATTTGTTCCTCTCCACTCCACTGGATTTGTAAGCTGGCAAAGGATTTGAATGGAATGCTAATTACAAAAGAACTGCAAACAAACATGAATGACTGAACACATTTTCAGAATTAAAGTCAACAGCAACTTTTGACAGCACATCACCAAATGCTCTCGACTTCATTTATTGGTTCTTGTTATTGTTGCTGTTTAGAAATTTGGATTAAAGGATTGTCTTCCTTGAAAGATGCAAGTAAACGAACATACTGTTTTGGCATAGTTTCATGCTAGCATACTCACAGACCTTTGCAATAGTGAAGACATGTAAAAGATATGATGATCGTGCTAATGAGGATATATTTTTAAAGCAAATGCATGGAGGCATTTCAAAGGTAAAAGTGTAGTACACTTCAGGGATGTCACGTTATTTTCTATTTCCAATGTGCATTACCACCCAAGAGAATATGATCTTTGGGAATACTTTAATGAGATATCTTTGCCTCTGCAAAATGCTTCAAACAAGCAATGTATTAGAATTCATGCCAAAATGAAAATTTTGGGGTGAATGTACGTTGCGCTGGTCTGACATCTACGTACTATTCAAGATATAAAGGTCAAATAATAAATGATCAAGTGTTATAATTTTTTTTTTGTCTCACAAAGTGAATGACTTTATACTGTACAGAAAAAGATAATAACAGCCCTTAAATTTTATTGAACAATGTGTTATATACCACTTCTAGACTTAGTGAATGTATGTTATGTGGATGGACATAACTGTTCCATTTTTGCACTTACATAGCTCATAGATAATAGCTTAGTTTATGGAAAATTATTGAGAGTACACCACAATAATGTGAGTACAGTGCTTATCAGAGAAAGTTGACAACAATTTTGACATTTACCTTGTTGGACTTCATCTATATTCAAACTTGACTGGCATTTTTCAGGTTATGTACCTGTGGTGTGAGTTTGGTGGTCACAGCTCAAAGCCGTGGAAAGTTAGAGAGAGTGACCACCAAACTGTTGACTATGCAGACGGAAAAAGTGACATTTATAATTTGTACATTGTATGTCTCACTTACGCCCTTGCGGGCAAGACAACCAGAAACATGATATTGCTATTCTAAAGTTACAACTAGAAATGTCACTATGGCGACTGGTATGCCTCCACCACAATGCATGATTCTCCTGATAGGTCTATAGTATATGTGGACAATGTGCGATTACATTTTTACAAAATTGGCAAAATACTAAAATGACATGTTTGTCACAAATGTGTTGAATGTTAACCTTCCTTAACCTAGGTTTGATTGGATGAATAGGAGAGCATGTATTTGGGGATGTAAGGACTTTAACTTGACTTTGACCCTTTCATAAGTTTATGCATTGAGTAATTTTCAATGTATGGAGATAAAGTGCAATTTCTGTATTGAATAGTAAATTGTTACCATTTTCATCTGGCCTTTGACCCTAAAATTCATAAGAGAATCAGTGTCAGGCAGAACATGCATAAATATGTACTAAGTTTCAAAATAACTTGAGTCACTTCCAAGATATGGAGGAAGAAGTAAGTTCAGCACCTTCACTTGATCATTGACCTTTTGACCTTTGACCTTTTTGACAAAAAAAAAAAATCCCACAGAATCTCTATTGGGTTATACATGCATACACCAAGCTTTAAAAAAATAATCCTGCTGGCATTGCATGAATATGAGGGAAATAGTAAAATTTTGAAGTGTTGCCCATGACCTTTGACCCCAAGAACCCCAAATTCCCTAGATAATTACTGCCAGTAAGTACATGCATATACTATGTTCCATGAAGATACCTTGAACAATTTCCAAGATACGGAGAAAAAAAGTGAAATTTTAACATTTTTACTTGACCTTTTGTCCTTTGACCTCATGACCCTAAACTTTCACCAGAGAATCTTAATTGGGCAATACATGTATACACTAAGTTTCAAGAAAATATCTTCAGGCATTGCATAGATATGGGGGAAATAGTGAAATTTTAAGCATTTGACCTTGACCTTTTGACATTTGACCTTGGGCATGTGCACCCAAAAGATGATAGGCACAACTTCACCCCCTAATACACATACATGCAAGGAATAGGATACCTCAAAAGGTTTTTTAGTTACGCTGTCCACAAAATTCATTACGAACGGACGGACAACCCGAAAACATAATGCCTCCGGCCATCACTTCATGGCGGAGGCATAAAAACAGGGTTATGATTCCAATCAGTGTGCTGACATGTCAACCTGTGAAAATTTCATACATACCTAGTGAAATGTTGAGGTGATCACCCTCAAAAAAATCATATATCTTTCCCCATTGCCTCATCCAGAAGTCACCAGACACACCCCAGAAGAGCTGTAAGTAGTATGTGACGGTGTTACGAAATGCTCCCACCACGATGATAAAGCCTCCGACAATGAGGGCAAGTTTGGTGAAGACCTCACAGTAATGGGTCACCCATCCACCCTGCTGACAAACACACAATGCAATGCATGTACACAAGGTTAACATCTTCCTGAAACTTTCCTATAAGAGATATTTTATAATTGCATATGATTAACATGGGGGGGGGGTTCATAACAGAATACTGTTTGGAATAAAGGCTGTGAAATTTACAAGCATCAAACCCAAGAAGTATGGGCAAATTGGACTAATATCTAACACAAGGATTGTATGAACAGTTTTGATTGATCCAACATGGTATCATGTGGTCACCTTCCAGTCCCTTTGTGGTAATCAATGACAACAATGCTTGGTTTTACCTACTTGAAAATTGGCATATCATACATGGTTAAACATGTATGAGGAATAAGGGCTGTGATGTGCTTTTGGTAACATACTTTGTTCAATAATATTTATTGTTGTGGTCATGTGTAAAACTTATGGAATATTTTGCATTGTCTCCTTTGTAGCAACCTGAGAGGATTTGTTGCTTTTTAATGGCAGTAAATACAAACTGTAAAACTTAATACAATGAAATAACTTTTCAGAGATAACCTACCCTTACCTCACTTTCAAAAGTTTGTATAATTATATCATTAAAATTTTTTTGAAATATTTTATATTTCATATCCTATTTCTATTTTGATTATAAACCAACTGAAGCATTTATCGGACAAATGTCAATTAAAGTACCAATGATTATTGGAAACAGTATACAATCAACATACAGATAGATTAATGGACATAACAACTACTTTGCCAATATAAATTATGTACATGTAGAATAATACACAGTTGTAAAACATGCAGAAACATGAGCTCAGTTCTTTTAATCTGACATCTATGTATCCAACAACCATTAATGTGGTATATTGTAGCAAACATCAAAGAGAAAAGAATTCAAGATAAACTGTGAAAGCTGCAGCAGTACATTAATTGAGTTGTTAGCAGGGTGTCATAGTTTCTCTTGAGAGCAAGTCAGAGTGACTGGAATTGAAGGCTTTTCAGGAGTTACATTATGGTTTAGAGTTTCCATTGAACTTTATTGGCCCATTTCATAGGAGAATCAACAAATGTCTGGGGTGGATTTAAAGAGGCAGGGTCTGAAATTCATCCAGAGGTCACCTTTATACATTATGCTAAGCCATGTTTGTACTTTACACTAGAAGTATGCATTCCTAAATATCACAAATCACCCTTTGCTCTTGCTCATTTTCTCCATCTTTCTCTGTAGATCTCTCTTCCAGGGCAGCTTTGTTGGTTGGCAGCCTGCAGCACTCTTCCTCAACAGCTAACTTTGTGTCCATGCTTGTCATCTCCAATCTTCATGGTGAAACATGAATGAACAGACAAAGCTGAAACAAATGTTACAACTAGTTAAAGAAATTTTACTCTTTACCAGGTTACGCAAAGGTTCCCACGGGGGTTTTACACTCATCTGAAGTTTAAGAGAAATGCAAGTTTGATGCCCATTCTCAATGGAGCTCTTTCATGGTAACATTAATTATAAAAACTATTACAATCTATCAAGCAGCATTGACTGTAATCTGCAATGATATGGACTTCAAAAAAATATTCACAAATTTCACTACCCAGTGGCACAGCCAAATTACTGTTATTTGAGGTATATTTCGATGTGTTTTCATCACTTACAGACTTTTTAAAACACTTTTTAAAACCAGACATTTCAATACCCCACAATATATCATCAGTGAGGCCTTAATTATGCCACATCGGGTGACATTCGTCACTGAGAAATAAAATAAGAGTGGACACCAAGAGAATCAATGCTATGCTCATCAATGAGAAACTAGGTATTTGAGGCATTCTGATACTTTCACTTGGATGGTTCGATATCCACTGCAGAGTAGGCCTACATGTATTTCAAATTTGCAAGTAAAATAACCTGAAAATGACTGCCCCCCCCAAAAAAAAAAAAAAAAAAAATGCAGAAACTGTTATCTTTCTGTATGCTCATTGTGCACATCACATTTCTGGTGTCCAAAAAATGCACTATTTTCACTGTGAAATGACCCATGAATCCAAGAAAACAACTTAAATCTTACCAATACACACTTTGAAAAGAAAAAGACAGCTATATACTTCTATCATTGGGGGTAAACCTTGAACTGCCATGAAAACTGTTTACCTTTGTATACCTTTGCACATAACACCACAAGAGTGTCTTAATGTGAAGAAAATGTTCTCTTCCATTAGTGCTTTGTATTTACAGGGCATTTACAAATTGTACTTTATGGCCTGTGTCTGGGCAAGAATCTATGACACATACAATACAAATTATAGTTTGTATCAAACAGTAAGGTTAGGGTTAAGGTTAAGGCTGTTGTGACCCCTTGCTGCATATATCATGCAGATCTTTCTTTAAACCCCCCCCCCCCAAAAAAAAAAGCTCTTAAAAACATGATTACGATGGGAAAGAAGGGTGGCCTGATTCAGTGATCTTCATTTGCCCATCAGTGAATATATTCATCAAATCATAGACACCTGTTATACATGTATGAAAGGCGGCCTGAGGCCTGATTTCCGTGGCCAACCTGAGGCTGCTTTTGTGGACTGTTTTACACATGAGCAACGGGGCAGGCTCAAGCAACAACACTCCTCATGGACCCTGTTTACACATAGGTCGGCCTCAGACCAGACGTCCAACTCAACAGCTTAGAGCCTCAGAGGCCATTTCCACAAATCTCTCACTCTCCTACTCTAGCTATGCGTCCCCACTTAAATATATTTCCTTTTGCTTTCTCTCACCCACCTTTACAGTTTGTCATTATGTTAGAATATAAGGCTAAGATGGCACCAGATAACATTGATAATCCCAGCTGCAAGAGATATCCCACTCTGCATTCGTGATGTGCACTATGCCTAGATGTAATATTGTGCATGTGTTCACACATAAGGTTGTCTCACGTTTGTTAGGGGGTCCAGGCAGGAGAATCTATATAAATGCTTGGGGTTGGAGTTCTATGTTCAATGTTAAAAAGAGAAAATGCAAAAAACAAGCCTTCATGAAAACTAAGTGACTCAGTAATGTCACGTCTTTGTGTATGATTTGTGTATCGGGGGGGGGGGGGGGGGGGGTTGAGACATCCACTTATGGTTCAAAGACAGTATTTAAAGGGACTGTACAGTACTGGTTGAGGTAGGGATTCATGTTTTGAACATTCCTAAGTGAGATAATGAAAAGCCTCTTATGAAATATGAAAGAGCATGTAATTTTAAGAAGGATTCAACGTTTATTTGATGAAAATTGGTTTTCAAATGGCTGAGATATCCAAAAAAGTGCTAATAATAAAAGGCGACATGCCCCAACTTTATTCGTATCTCTTTGTTTCACTTTGTTTTTGGATATCTCAGCCATTTCAAAACCGATTTTCATCGAATAAACTTTTGATACCCCTTAGAACTGCATGCTCCTTGACATCTCATAGAGTGGTTTCTGAATATCTCACAAAACGTTAAAAGCTAAATCTTCACCTCGACCAGAACTGTACACACCCTTTAAACACATGTGGCTTTCTGTCGGTTTTTGATAGAAGACTTCATTAATAGAGTAGTTCCTGATAGGAGCGCTCATCAAATGCATTACTCATACTTTCATATTAATGCCTTGCTAAAAATCTCATACTTGACAAAAAAAAAATTAAAAGGACCTAAAGCCAAAATACAGTGCACTCCCGTTATATTGAACATGGTTAACACAATTACGGTTTCAACGAAATAAAATTCAGGTAGCAACATTATCATCTCTATGCTTTTTTTGTTTTTGTTTATTCATTTGGTATAACGAAATTTTGATATACATGTAGCAACAGAAAACTGCCAGTTCCAAGGACTTTATTTAAAATGAAGTCCACTCTATACATGGATTGAGTGAAAGCAGGAATATTAGTAGAGGTATTAGTAGACATCAGTGAAAGTTTGAGGAAAAATCAAACAATCAAAGGAAACCAAATCCCACAGAGATAATGTGGATTGAGAGAAAGCAGTAACATTGGTAGAACACATCAGTGAAAGTTTGAGGAAAATCGGATGATCGATGCAAAAGTTATGAACTTGTAAAGCGTTGGCGTTGGAACCACTGGATGAGGAGACTACTAGAGGTTATGATGTCATGTGTGGACAATATAAAGAAAAATATAAAGGAATTCCACAAAAAACCAACATTTTTCATGGAAAATTACACATTCCATAAACTTGATATTGACATTGGCATGTTATGAACTTGTAAAGCGTTGGCGTTGGAACCACTGGATGAGGAGACTACTAGAGGTTATGATGTCATGTGTGGACAATATAAAGAAAAATATAAAGGGAATTCCACAAAAAAACCAACATTTTTCATGGAAAATTACACATTCCATAAACTTGATATTGACATTGGCATGTTAACCCGTTGAGGACGAGTCCCGAGTATACTCGGGCAGGTGTTTATGGGAAATGCGTGTTGAAGCAAAATCAGTCCGTCCTCAACGGGTTAAGGGTAGCGATTACCGTTGCAATTTTTTGGGGACATATGGTACAATATTATACATAAAAATGCAAACTGTCTGGGCGTTTAACCCTAAAGGGACCGGGCTTTTTTGGCTATGCTCAGAGGGGGGGGGGGGGGGGGGGGGGGGGGGGATGGATTCCCCCCCCCCCCGAGATCTCGGCCATCGGAGGTGCGATTGCGATGAAAATTTTGCATGCGTGAGACCCGCGTCATAATCTACAAGATTGTGTCATAAGATTTTTTGAAACAATCAATTTCTGATTCTAATTAATTAATTATGCAAATTAAGCTCAAGGTGATATTTTAGCCTAATTAAAAGCACTGAGAGTCTAATTTTCGATCTGTAGATCTGTTTTAGCATATTCAACAATTGTACATCACAAAAACTTCCAAAACTCATTTCAATTCTTATGTATTTTATTGTTTTCAGATTTCTTATTTATTTCTTTGTTTTTCAACTTTTGTTTTTTCTTTATTTTTTCATTGGAAATTGTCACTGACCACTTTTCTACCATAATTAGCACAAAATTAATCAATGAAAGTGATTAATTGTAAAAATAATCAGGTTTTTATGACTTTCATGACAGAGCACTGTTTTCCATAGGAAATGTACACAAAATCACAAAATTTTGCCCGTTTTGGGGCGACATTCTGTTACAAAAATGGGCGTGGCTTCGCAAAAGTATGCGCGGACGTAGCAAATTTGGTCTCAAAAGTTGCGCGAGACTTGAACGAAGAAAGTCAAGAAGCCTCGCGACGAGGCCTTCTCGCGTTACAGAATACCCCCCCCCCCCCCCCCCCCCCGCCGGCCCTTTTAGGTTAAATGTGCTCATCATAGAGAGAAAAATAAGTGCAGAGTGGTAGTGTGCATAGAAGTATTATATCCACTTATTTCATATTCCCGAAACTTGGGCTAACAGCATGTACATTGTATGTAGACCAAGAGACACGTGCGCATGGGAGCATGCACTCACACACACACACACATACCCTCAATCACTCACGTTCAAAGGGGTGCAAAAATCTTTGTGATCTTATGACAAGATTCACCAGTGCTTTTTGTTGAGATGAATCTGTTGACTTCAGAAAGCGAAAAATGTCTTCTGCCTTTGTTTCTGTTTTGGCTGCTAACATAGCTCTTGCTATCATTAACTTAGGGCAAACAAGTAAACAGTGTTCGACCGTCTCAGGAACAGCACAAACTTCACAAAATCCTGTATCAAGTTTATTAAGTTTACACAAATTATCATTAGTCCCAGATTCTTCATTCTGAGACAATGTAAAATGTATGCCAGTCTTGGCTCACTGAACAAACATTGATTATACTATTTTTCACACTTTTTGGATTCTCTTGAGAGGAGAGTTTGTCTTATCCCATTTAGTTTGCCATTTTCCATACAAATATTTTTTAACATGATTATAATATTCTTTCTTGCTTAGCTTATCCTTTATTCTATAAACTATATTTTTACAGTGTTTTTGGCCCCTTTATGTCATTCCCCATTATATCACAGTGACCTGGGATCCATTCCAAACTTACTTGGAGTCCTTTAAAACATAAATTTGTACATAAAATCATTATCTCTCTAACAAATGGTTCGTCTGTCTGAGATTCGATAGATTGGAGTGCACTGAGAGAATCACTAAAAATAACAGGTCTACTAAGCAAAGGTGGTAGGTTATCCAACCAATACACGGCTAAAATTACGGCTGCCAGCTCCGCTCTATAGATTGCAGTAGAGTCTTGCATTCTTTTCGATTTGGTGTATCTGTAATCTGGAACATAAGAGGATGCAGCTACTTTACCACTATCTGGCATTTAGACCCCGTTTACAGTGCGGGGCCGGGCTCGGCCGCGGCTCGGCCGTGGCCGAGTCCGGCCTCAATTGCGTGGCCGAGCCTCGCAATTTTGTCTGTTTACACTGCTGGGCTCGGCCGCACTTTTGATTCAAACCTTTCAATATTTTGTCGTAGTGGCGCTCTGCTTGTAAACAAACGCAATTTGGTATTGTCTGGTTTTCAGACCCTTTGCCAAATGAATTCCGTCGTTTGGGCAAAGGCCTTTGCCGAAGAAAAAAAATCCTTTGCAGGACAAAACCACCTTAAACTATACTAGTTTTCGACGTTGAGAGGTTAATATCCTGAATAGCGAAAGATACAGGCAGAGGGTTTGGAAGCCAGACTAAAATTGGCCGTGCAATTGGCCGCGCATTTGGCCCAGTTTGCGTTTACACCAAGAAGAGGCAGGCTCGGCCGCGGCTCAGCCGGCGGCTCAGCCGCGGCCGAGACCACCTCCAGAGCGAGGCCAAATGCGAGGCCAATTTTGGCCTCGCATTTGGCCTTTTGCACGTTTACACTGAAGCGGGGCTGGGCTCAGCCGCGGCTCGGCCGTGGCCGAGCCTCGCACTGTAAACGGGGTCCTAGATCCATCTGAATAATATGCAGGTGATTATTCCATTTGGTATAAATCAATTCTAAGCTACTTTGTCTCAGAAACTCTTGGTTTTCTTTCTTTGTTATGATTTTACTTAATTCTATAGATACATTTATAAGGTGATTGCCAAGTCCAGGTAGGTACCGTGGGAGGTTGTATGGATACATAAATATGTTTCGATATTTAAGTCCTTTGGAAGGTTTTGGGTCCTTAATCCAAAAGGTTCCCTAGAATTTATGCTCTTTCGTTATACAGAAATCAAACTGCCATCATTTTACAATGTCATCAATACGCTTACGTAACCTCACAGGGGCAGAGCGCATGTCTCCTCGAATGTCAAGAGGCATTTCACCATATTCAACCTGCAAAGTTGTGAGGGAGGTACAACGTACCTGGTTTTGAGTCGGTACAAATTACAAGTACCTGATATTGCACTGAGTTTAAGATATTCTTAACACTGATGGAGGCCGAGTCATACGTATGCTGCACATGCATAATTCATTATTGGGCATATCAAAGTTCTATAAACTCGCAGCAAATCGTGTATACTTTTACAAAACTTTGAATATGCTAGAATTTTTTGAATATTAAACCTCTTTTTACATCTTAAGGCTACATCCTGTAGGTGGGGTGTCCATGTCAATCTCTTGTTGAAAAAGACCCCCTAATATCGATACTGATCAGCAGGTTCAGGGAATAATTTTCCTTCTCGAAATTGAATAGCAATTTTAGCCGATGGACATACATTTTCAACAAAATGGTATACAAGTCTATGTAATGAAACTGCTATGCAAATTACATTTTGTATAGCAGTCATACCAAAATGCATAGCAAATTGCTATGCGATACCAGGAAAATTATTACCTGAGGTTTGAGTTTGTTGCCTTCTAAATTTAATATACAAACTGAAGTTATCATCTTTCACTCCATGGAAGAAAAGAACAGGTGTTGTTTTCTGATGGGAGATTTTGAGCCCCCATGAAGAAAACCACATGATGCATCACGCGTTACCCCGGGGTACCGTTGTATCCCGGGGTACCACACTGTGTAGCGCCACCTCACGTCCACTTGAGGACAGCCGCACAGAAGGGCTCACACGGGTAAATAATTCCCCATAGAGACGTGTGTTAAAATTCAAATTTCAAAAAATTCTGTAAAATAGCTGGGAGAAATGAGGTGTTTCATCTTCACTAACCTGAATAAGTGAGATATTACCTTTCATCCATCAGATTGCCAGGGTGGGTTGTTCTGCTCTAATTCTGTCCAGGGGTCCGCAAAGCCAGACTACGAGTTCTTGTCACTCAAAAAATCACCTATTTTCCGTACACGTACCCAATGAAATATAGTCCCCTCAAATTCCATCAGAAAAGCTTTCATCTTCCAACCAAAATGCAGTTTGTAGAGGAATTCATACTCAATATCTACAGCTATTCAGTTTTTTGCCAAACTACATCATTGATTTTTAATTAATTTTTTTCTTCATTTATTTTGGTATCTTTGGTACGAATTTGTGAAGGGGTCTGGGACAGTCCATTTTATTTACAGGTGTGAGCCCAGAAATGCATGCACTGAGTGTGCATGTACATAGTCATTCCCACTGCATGTTATACTATGCATACATGGTACGCTGAGCTAGCAATAGCGTATGCTTCAGTGCAGTGCAGTGTAGTGCAGTGCGTGCAGTGGATAGCGTGCGCTAGCTCCAGCACCAAAATAATTTCCCACTTTTTGGCACCCAGGGTACAACCTTAAAAAAAAAAACTAGACTTGGAATTTGTCAACATTGACAAATTATTGTAGGTGATCCGATCTATTTTAAAATCAATGATTTGAGTCCTGATCCCAATAGGCATGACCATAAATGTTTCATCTGCGTTTAGGGGACATTGGCCGTGTGATGTTTGGATTCTCATTTAGAAAAGGGAGTCAGATCTACAATCTTTGGTACCGAATTCCGTATACACTAACGAAGATACAGAATGAAGTATATTTGACCTTTGACCCCACTTTGCACACCCAAGATGGCATCTGAGCAAAACGTGGTTATTTTGTGACATGATTCTTGTAACATGGTCTTTGCGTGTGCAAAATATGGGAAAGATAGGACATGTATGGTACACCAAGATACAGGATGAAACATTTATGACCTTTGACCCTAATTTACATACCCAAGATGGTGTCCGATCAAGTAGTTGTTATTTTATGAAGTAATGTACGTGACATGAACTAAATATGTGCAAAATATTGGGCTGATAGGGCCTGTTTTTCTTGAGTTATTGCAAAGAAAGTTGCAAAAAGAAAGAAATATGAAAATACATCGAAGCAAAGCTTTAATTTTAGCCAAGTTTTTCGACGTGATTTCGACGTCGCATGAAAAAACGGAGGACAAATTATCGATAGCGCAAAGTCTCAGCTACAACATATTATAATCTGGGAGAGAAATTCACAGAAGGGTGAGTTAGTGCTCGATAAAGACAATCATGTCAATTTTCACATCTAGAAAAATTCCCTCCCATAGAGATAACACGTCATAACGAAGATACAGAAAGAAGTACATATGACCTTTGACCCCACTTTGCACAGACAAGATGGCATCTGAGCAAAAAGTGGTTATTTTGTGAAATGATTCTTGTAACATGGTCTTTGCATGTGCAAAATATGGGAAAGATAGCACATGTATTCACCAAGATACAGGATGAAACATTGATGACCTTTGACCCTAATTTACATACCCAAGATGGTGCCTGATCAAGTATTTTATGAAATAATGTACGTGACATGAACTAAACATGTGCAAAATATAGAAAAAATAATTCAACCAAATGGCTGATTTTTATTTGGTACCCTGGGATGCGTATTTTTTATTTACACCACTGCTCCGCCACAATATTAGAAAAACCCCACAGAAACGGCTCGCGCCCTAAGACTACGAGTATAGGGACTCTACCTAAGACAAATTGTGTTTGCATTGGGCCTACTTCTAAAGGACAATGACCACTGTTCTCGGCATCACCTCGCTTTGGCACGGTGAATTAGGGCTTGGACTGAAAATCAGAAGGTCCGGTGTCACAGTGGTTCGACTCCCATTCGGGGTCTTGCTCAACATCTAGTTTTCATTTTTGCTCTTAATTTCTAAAGTATATGTAACGGTTTATTCCGTCAGGCTCAAGGCTAGAGAGAGTAATAAAGTCAAAGACTTGATAGCGAATTGTGGCGGAGCAGTGGTGTAAATAAAAAATACGCCCCAGGGATACCATATATGTCATCACATATTCATTATGATAGAAGTAGTCTCCTCATCCAGCGGTTCCAACACCAAAACTTTAAAAATTCATAACTTTTACATCGATTGTCTGATTTTCCTCAAACTATCACTGATGTGTTCTAATAATGTTGAGCATTGCTTTCCCTCAATCTACATTTCTCTTTGGGTTTTGGTTTCCTTCAATTCAAAAGTTTTTGAAAATTTTGGTTTCATCATCTGTGGATTTTATAAGGAGACTACTACACTTTTGTATCCATATGGGCAATATAGAGAACATCAAACAAATTCAACATGTTTTCACTTTTCTATAAAGCTTATATGAAAGAGCACTTGACTTTAAAACCTAGCTTAAAGTGTATCTGTACACAGAAATTTAGTTTTCTGACATTGTAGGTTGTTGTACTGGTAATATCCCTATCAAATATAAGAGTGCAACGTTACTCACATGCAGAGATATAGCAATATAGAACGAGACATAGAGCAATTGATCTCTAAAATGCCAAAAATTACATGCGCCTTGATCTAAGAGTTCATTAGTCTTCTGGCGTTATTGACTGCATCTGATTGCGTAGTTCGATAATTTTCGGTTCGATACTCTCAAAACACGCAAACGCACGCAAATGTCCATGCCATGTACGCAGCTCGGTTGGTGCTGCCGGCCACGCCGGGCCACTGACCAGGCAGGCGGGGCAGCCTCTACTCATGGGGATGCATATTGCTCGATGAGGCGATACCGATAGACAGTATTCGATATACAGCTGTAGCTGTGTCCAGACGGAGGCGAACGAAGGAAACGTGCACACACCCATGGTCTGCGCGCGGCTACTATTTTCAGATTTGGCTATTATTGCAGCACGCACTAGTGCGTGCTGATTTTTTACATTTAATATTTCATAGTTTGGGACATTTTTGTGATGGGATAGAATTTTCTCTAGAGTTCTTAGGACATGCTCTCACACCTCTCAAATTTAAATTTTAGGGGAGAGATTCCCTTTAAAAATTTCAGAAAGTGGGGGAATAATATCACCTGTAATGTCTTGCGGCGAAAATGCGGTAAATTGCCTTTCAAATATATGCAGCTCAAACATTTAAACTTTTGGACACAGTGCAAAACGCCAATAGATTCTGGTACTGTTTACAAGATTTTGGCACACCCTATGGTTTGGCACATGCTATCAAATACAGGAACTTAAAGGCCCTTTTTACCTTTGGGAGCAGTGATTTAAAAATTTTCAAGATATCACTTTTGATGCATATGTGTAGGTCAGTTGTATCACAAAACATCCTACCATGTAAAATGTTTGCAATAAAGCCTAAAATACAAGGAAATATCGCTATTTTTCTCATTAAACCATAACTGTGGACGTTTTAGTCTGGAAACATTTTTATTATAACCATTGTTCACATTTTCAACAGCACTCAAAATTGATTATAGTTGTTCAAATTTTCACATTGATTGTTTCTATCCCTAACTCACATTATAGAACTATTTTGAAGCACTAATGCTGGGTTTTTGTTTCATCTGCATATGGGCAATTCCACGGTAACTAGGACACAGGTGCCAAAAATTCAAAATGATATTTGTTTCAAACACCATACATTTTCAGACAGTACTTGAGTTGAAGTTTTAAGAATCATTATGTTTTTCAATAAAAGCGGCCATTTTGATTTTCAAAATGGCTGCCAAAATATGCCTATAACTCAATGGTGAAAAGAGTGTATTGTTGCATAACTTACTCTCTGTATATCCACTTTATTAGTACTCTAAACAACAATCTTTCACATGTATGCAGTTACAAGAGAAGTCTTTTACCACACGATAGAAAAAAAAAAGCTGGTAGCTTTAAAGAATTTGATAAAAACTGTTAATTACTTTGATAATGATGGATGTAACGTCAGTTACCAAAAACAAGGAATTTTTAAGTTTATTCATCAAAGGAAGTGAGCTGTATGATGTAACTTGGGATTTCTAATGTATGCCCATATGCCTTTATTTTAATACCAGAAATAAGGATACTTGGCATACTGGAGAGTCAAAATGAACACTACAAATTGTGTAACGTCAGTTACCGAAACGTCATACACGAGTATGTAACGTCAGTTACCGTGACAGTAATTATAACTGAGGCAAATTTTTTGACTTTTGGCCATTTCAATACATCTGGGAAGTCAACTTACAACAAAGAGCAGCAATCCCTTTCATAGGAAATGATGTCATTACCATGGTATGTCCATGGATATTTTTTTTTTTAATTTTATTTTATTTCTAAATTCATTTATTCATTCATTTACCATGATTATCTTTTTTTTTGGGGGGGGGGGGAAGCTTGAGCTTTCGATTTTTGATTCAGCACAAGTTTAAGGTTAAAACATCTGGAAGTTTAGTTTGCCACATGCAGTATATATGCACTCAAATTAGTACATTTCCAGTCCTACAGGATGATAAAGCTACCAAAGTTTGTAGGCCTAATCAGTGACATGATTGCATGTCAACCACATTTTCTACAAAAAAAAAAAAAAAACAAACTTCTGCACAGCTGTATACCAACAGTTTAACAATCTTCACCATTGTTTGCTTTTGCTGGCATTTTTCTTTTTTTTTTCAGGAAGCTTAGTCAAGTTTCTACCTCAAGGCAAATGCACAAACAGATATTTCTTCTCTCGCACTTAAATGTGTGGTGTAGTTAACATGGCTCATCTTGTATTATGGTACGTAAGGCATGTACTCATTATTGTTTGAAACTTAACACTTGTTGCTCAAAGTGAGAGAGGATTCTATAGGATTTAAAAAAAAATGTTCATACAGTGTGTATTTGTTGATTACTTTATTCTATTCATGCAGGGACATTTTGTAATACAACACATGATAATTATGAACAGGAAGAGTTTTTTATATTGATTTTAGTATTCTTTCGTTGCAAAGTCCGATTTTTTTGTATCTCGAATGGATTTGCAAGCCGTGATATATCAGTGAAAAGGAAAAGAAAAACAGTTAAATTACTTCAAGCTAGGAATAAAACAATAATGCTCTTTTGACCAAAAAAGCATTTATTTTTCTTCCTCACAGAGAAATATTAAAAGTGCGACACTTTTCATTTAAATCAATTGATGATGGAGATCATCAGGAGTAAAATAAAGAAAAGAAGGAGAAATATATCACAATAGATTTCATACATATTTATGCATATTTATGAGTTGATACATTTTTTTTTTTCCCATGACCTGGAAGATATTTTGATATTTTTTTCAAGCACAAAAATATCCATGTTTTGTGTAGTACTACAAGGTATTATGGGTGGAGCACTTTATGTAGATAAAAACTTTCCTGTTCATTAAAAAACAAACAAACATACAAACAAAAAAAGCCCTTAGCCATGTCAATATATTCATACTTGGAACTGCTTAATCTATTAATGGCTCTGTGTAATCATAAATGTTGAATAAAAATTAAATCTTCAGACAAATGTCAAGAAATATCCTCTTGTGCATTTACATTATTTTTGCCCAACTGTGCTATGGCATGGGAGGGGGGGAGGGTGCCCCCTAAGGGCCCACCCAATATTATTTGTGTCTTTAGATTTTGTTTTAATTTGTTGCTGTAGTTGCCTGGGATTGTCACTGGTACATTGCAGCAGTATAATAACCTGTTAAATAAATTAGTTCTCTGTAAACCCCACGGTAAAGTATGTGTAACGTCAGTTACGTAACGTCAGTTACTGACATGTTTACCTTTAAGTTTTCATAGAATACAAAGAAAATGGACTACTGTTTCATTTCATTGTGTATTTATGACTGATGAACCAAGGTATGACTCCATATCAACCAAATCATTCTGAATGGACAGAATTATGAAATATCACATAGCTATTCCCAATCATGATTTTGCATGTGTAAACCCTATGGCAAATGTAAGCGTAACGTCAGTTACGTAACGTCAGTTACCGTCATGCCTTCACTGAAATTGGCATGGTGGTAAAAGAAGACAACTAAATTGCACATTATTTTGCACACCTGTTCCTAAGAACCTAGGTGTATCGCCACATTAAACACATAAAGGCTAAAAGTCAGGGACATGAGATATTTCCATTTACATCTACACCATAATTTCCCATGTCCTTTTTCCGTAACGTCAGTTACCGACACATTTTCACTTGCTATGTGATAAGAAATGCAGTTTGAGAGAAAAACTTTCCACCTATTTCTTCATTGTCATGAACTTATTCATCAATGCTAATTGCAAGCCCAAGGTGCTTTCATTTACAAAACTACAAGGTAAACAATTTCATGAAAATCCTTACGTGTAACGTCAGTTACCGTGGAATTGCCCATATGGTAATATAATGCCTTTAAGATAATGCCACCCAGAGTAGGGAAAGAGGCAAGAAACTTTCAGAGAAAGGTCCAGAAACTCTGTAGAAGTAATTGTTGTAGGGTTGTATAACATTCTGATGTATTTTGTGACATGATGGGTAATAAGAAGGTTAAACTAGCCACATGACTGGTTCGGAAAAGGTATTAAGATACTGTTGAAACTTTTCAGTTGGATGACGGAGGGGGTAAAAGTGCAGTCCAAAGCACCTTCTCTCTCAAAAAATCAGTAGGAATAGGGGGTAAGTGCATTCTAGAGCACTCTCTCTCTCTCAATAAACAATGAAGAGATAAAAGGGGTAACCGCTTGCTCTTATTAGGTCCATGTAACAGTCTGAGCTCTTCAGAAAGAAAACCAATGGCTGTATCACAAGAAACGACAGCGTATATTTTTTTTTTAGCTCTCCCCTCCATTTCCTACTTTTTTTCTTGGTTACGATTCAGTTAGAATTTCTACAGTTTGTCCATTTATTTCTCCAACTAAATTATGTTTTGTCTCATTGTAAATAAATGACAAGCATTTGAATCTCTTTTGATATGTGCAAAAGTCACACTGTATTTTACTTTGATTATAAATATGCAGATGTCATATTGTATACTTTCATCGAAAGAGGGCTTGACAGCGACTTAACACACCATACACATCAGCTCTAATGGTTAGAACTGTTGGGATGTCTACGGATAGGGCTCACACCCATAAATATTTCCCCATAGGGATGTGTGTTAAAAATCAAATTTCAAAAAATTCTGTAAAATAGCTGGGAGAAATGAGGTGTTTCAGCTTCACTAACCTGGATAAGTGAGATATACCCTTCCATCCATCAAATTTTCAGGGTGGATTCTTCAGTCCAAATTCTGTCCAGGGGTCCGCAAAGCCAGACTACGAGTTCTTGTCACTCAAAAAATCACCCATTTTCCGTACACGTACCCAATGAAACATACTCCCCTCAAATTCCACCAGAAAAGCTTTCATCTTCCATCCAAAATGCAATTTGTAGAGGAATTCATACTCAATATCTACAGCTATTCAGTTTTTTGCCAAACTACATCATTGAATTTTAATTAATTTTTTTCTTCATTTATTTTGGTATCTTTGGTACGAATTTGTGAAGGGGTCTGGGACATTCCATTTTATCTTTTAGTGATCGTGAATTCTGTAATCTCATTGGTCAATCAACCACTGAATATATCCCGTATTCCGTGATAAGGTTATATTGTGCGCATGCGCTAAATCCACCACTGAATATATTCCGTATTCCGTGATATGACGTCATATTACCCAGCTAGCTGCGCGTGTACCAAAGACGCTTATAGGAAAGTGCGGGCTAATCCTGTACAAAACAAATGGACAGCGCGCGGTCCTCAAGCGTATTACGCACATAACCTGAGACCACTAGACGCTTGATGAACGACAACAGCAACTTATGTATCTGGCTACTGCAGTATCTTATGGCTTGTACGTATTTTGTACATTGTATGCGCGCATACAGTAATCAGCTCGCGAGACGTAGGCCTAAGTCACCATGGTCATGGCTGACAGCCGGCGATTTCAACATCATTCACGAGGGGAAATCAGCGAGAAGAAGGTTAGCACTTACACTAAAAGATAAAATCGTTACCCCCTGCTTGTTCTTACGAAATACGGGAAATATCTACGGTCTGGTGCCATATTCCATTTGGCCTTCGGCCTCATGGAATATATTTGGCCGAATGGAATATGGCACCAGACTGTAGATATTTGCCCGTATTTCGTGAACAAGCAGGGGATAACTAATAGTATTTACGGGTGTGAGCCTTCTACGTGTATGGTGAGTTGGAATCTACTTAAATTCTACCGTCTAGGATGTCACAGGAGGTCTAGATCCTTGATTCTTGATGCAGTAATAGTAGGCCTAATCCCTTGTTTTGGCTCTAACACAAAGCTATAGAAGTCCTACTGGGATGAACTCAGGCTGTGTGTCATGAGGGGGTGCCATTCAAAGTATGTTAACAGTCTCACTATCATATAAATTATAATTAAATGTTTTAGCGCTCAAGTACAGTAAAAACAGCATGGATCCTACCACATTGTGGCAGATCCAACAGGAGGCTGCATTGTTCTGAGAATGGGTGGACGAGTGGAGCAGCTCCTTGAATTGGAATAATGGCAGTGGCAGATCCAGGACTTCCGTAAAGGGGGGAGGGGAAGGGGCAAAAAAAAAAAAAAAGATTCTGGTGGGCACTTCCCAGTTTAATCAGCTGACAAGCAAAAAAAAAAAAAAGACTCCCTAGATCCCTTTCTATTTATATGCAACCTTTTCCCCCCACTTCTGGGTTTCATACAGCTAGCTGACAAGCAAAAAACAACAACAACAAAAACAAAACAAAACTGCAGCGCAACTTTCTGTCTTCAAAAAATTACTAGGGGAATGCACACGCCCCTTTCATTTTTTTCATTTTTTATTCCATTTGTTAAAAAAAAAAAAATAAAGGGGGCATGACTGGTGTGCCCCCTCCCCCTCCCCCTCATCTGCCACTGTTTTAGATGGGTTGGCAGTGGTTAGTACAGCAATACTACTGAACAGATTATCTCCTATTAACTGATTAACATTACTGGTCCCAGCAGGTGATTATAGAATCTATAGTCTAGTCTTATGTTATGGCTCTTGGGTAATATGAGGTCTTACTAGGGACTAGTAGGGTTTCTAGGATAGACTGTCTATCTACTTTAACTGGAGTTATGGGAGTCAATGGTGGACCCAAGTAGGATTAGGAAAGTACCTGTGTAAATTTATTTGAGTTGATGATCTATAGACTCTAGCCTATAGGTTACCTTCCCATGACCACAATGTAACGTTAGTTCATTGTTGTAACTGTAATCTAGACTGTAATCTAAACTATAGAGAATCTAGATAGAGACCTATCTAGGTCTAGGTGATCTAGACGATTAGATATCTCTAACCCTAGAACCTAACATTAGACATAAATTTAGCCGGTGGAAGTTTAAATGGGGTGTGGCCTAGGCTGCTTCCATGCGAATTTCGTAGCCACAATCACAAACATGAATCATGATTCAAAACGGCGTTTCAAATCACGGTCTCAGCGGAAGAGCGTTCATGCGGGCTTTCGCAACGCTGATTCTGGCTCTACTCATCCTTTGCCATTGCGCAGCGCACTGCGCAGTTTGACCATGTCTCTGCAACTCGAGCCAGTAGACCTCCTTATGCCAACTGATCAGTCAGTTTGTAGGCCTTTACGTTTTTATTTCCGTGTATACTTTCCAATAAGCTGTGGCATTCAGGCTCTGCCCACAGATCGAGGAATAATCTTAATTCTTCGTCTCTCCAATTGTTTTCCCTTGGCAGACACAGCGCTGCAGCCACTACTATTATCAACTCAATCGGAGAGTTAATTATTATATTAAACAGCTACATGTAGATACTATAGAATCGGTGTATGGCGTTGATGTAAACAAACAAGTGCAAGTATGATACCGAAACACACGATTCATAAGACGTACACAAGCATGCGAACAGAACAAGAAGCTGTGGGATACCCCATAAACACGCATGCGCACAGCGCACAATGACGTCATAGAATCATGATTGAAATCACGGTTGCGTTCATGCGGTTTCAGCGATTGTGATTCTGGCAGAATCATGATTCAAAACGCCCTTTTTTCTGCGTTTCAGATCGGTGTTTTGAAACGCGTTTAAATGGAAAAATCGCATGAATGCAACACAACTAAACACATTTAGCGACTAAATGTGTTAAGAAACGCAATTCTAGTTTTGCATGAATGCAGCCCTAGACCCTCTAACATTTCCCCCATTAACGGACGAGTTCACCTTCTTTAACTCTTTATGTGCCACGTTCGCACGTCCGACTCAGTCGACGGCGTGCCAACTTCGCATATTCTGCTCAACACACAAAGCCGCCAAAACCGATCGATAAATCGCTAATCCCGCGGAACAATGAAAGCGTTTCTCGCGCTTTTGTTCCTCTCACATACGTCTTGCATTCTATGTGGTGATTGACTATCAAGCGGTGTTCCCGACTAGATTTGCGTGTACATTGTAAGTTTCTGTCACGGTTTTATGTGCAAAAGTCATGCCTTTAAAGTAATGTAACAACTGGTCATTCAAAAGACAAATTGAAAATAGATTTGTCATTCAATTTATATCGAAGCAAAGTTTGGCATTCCTCTTTAACTTTGCTTACTATTATGTCAACACTAACAGAAATTCGTAGAAGTTATACAATTTGGAAAAGCAGAATTCTTTCTCAAAGCATGACTGCCTTCGTGTCTCAGAATAACGTGGCACACAGGGGGTTTCCACCATGGCACATAAAGAGTTAACTGCGATCAGCAGCCCCATACGCATAGCATAATGGGGCTGCGGACTGTAGCATTCAGGATCATGACAAGGTAGTATCGCGGATAAATATCAACTTAAAATCGAAAAATTTCTTCAATTTGAAGACTTACCAGTGAAGTTGAAGTATTGACAACAGGCTTCAGGCAACGTTTGGTTCTGCCAATAGTCCCTTTCTGTTCGAATTGATTACTTAATGTGACTCGGTCGAGAGTAGCCCGACCAGACGCTGTTAATACGCTACGCGAATACAGCGTCTGACCAGCGAGCGGGCACCTTCAAAGTGGGGAACCACAACACAACTACAAAACTTATGAAAATTTATACGTTCTTTATAAACAATGTACACGTTACCAAACGTTGCTCACCTTAAGTGCATGCTTGTATTACCGAAGGTTCGTAAGTCCATTGAGAGCCCTCGTGATAAGTCCGTGGAACCAAAAAATGATACTTTCTGGCGGATTCCCTAACACCGTCGGGGTTCTTCGTTGCAGAATTCAAAATGGCGCCTTGATCTCTGCGGAAATCTTTTGCGTGCGTGCGATGCGCTGCTTGAGTGTTGGTGTAGCAGCACAGTCGACAGCGCGACCTTTTGAAAGGGCATTCAGATCATGTGACCTCCCGGATATTGGAAATGGCCTGGCGTGAAAGACGATGTTCCGTTCTTGAACCGTTCACACATGCTGCATATAACCATCATTTTAGGTAAGTTATTAAATCTAAATTTCAATATTCATAGCATAGATATGAAGTCTCATTATCATTTTGTCCGTCAGATGAGTTTCAAGTGACAAAAAAAATGATCTAAAGTATCAAAATTCAATCCGATCGCGTGCGATCGTTGGACCCTCTTCGTGTTTGGAGCTTCGCTGGTACAGCCCTGTCGCGCTACGTATGTACAGTCTACAGCGGCGACTGGGCTGTGTATAGTTAGGTCGAGAGGAACCTGGAAGGCTACACTGAATTGACGGCCAGTGCATGCACACAAATTTCATCCATTGACCAGATAAGATGTCTGTTTGCGCATGCACTGGCCATCAATTCAGTGTATGTAGCTCTCCCAGGACCCAGGTTCCTGTCACATTATATGGGGCTGCTAATTGCAGTTAACCTTCTTAAACATGTGGATCAAGTGTTACTACTGTTAGAACACATCAGTGAACGTTTGTGGAACATCTGACAATCGTTTCAAAATTTATGAATTTTTAAAGTATCTGCGCAGTCACTGCCTAATGAGAAGACTACTACTACTAGTCTACAGTGTATGATGTCACATGGGTACAACAAATAAGTAATAGGAGTATAAAGAGAATTTCACAAAATTTTACTTTTTGAAAAAAAGTGTAGGCCCACATTTCCTCGACCTGTCACTGACTATACACGTATAACAAGGGTAATAATATTATTCCCCTTGCCTTCTGACATCATGACATTGCTGACAGAGGGAAGTCAAGGGACCTTTTTATCAATACCAGTTTATTAAGCGTGAAAAGTGAAAATATGTTGAATTTTCTTTATATTTTGTTTCTATCGTTGTACACATGCATGTGACATCACAAGCTGTAACCACAGTAGTAGTCTTCTCACCCAGCAGGGACTACGCAGAAACTTCAAAAATTCATAACTTCTGTTTGATTTCATTTGAACAGAATGTCCAATTTTCCTCAAAAACTTTCAATGATGTGTTCTACTACAGATCAGTACTAGATTCTATAAAAATCATGCACTCAGATGGTCTCAACAAGCTCAATCCACATGTTTATGAAGGTGGACGTAGGACTTGTCCTTTAACCGTTCGAGCTTGAGAGTCATGAGACTGT
>NC_092695.1:5000-154569 GCF_964275005.1 Diadema setosum | reverse complement strand
ATATTTAGATTCCTGATACAATCGGTACTAATATCCATTGATTTCTGGTCAACCTTGACCAATATCATGGAAATGCACATGTGCCATTTTAAAGTTAAAATTCTGTGTGCGCGTCTATGTGTAAATATACATAGTGAAAAACAAAATGCTTGTGTTTATTCTTCATAGCTCAAAATTTAGGGGAGCCACCTGTTTTTTTACTTCTGGAGTCTCCGAAAGAGACTACATTGAGAGACCCGCTTTGCGCACACGCAGTCATATCGCTTTTCTACGCACGAGTATTCGAACGTGGTTCCCCTATCGCAGTCGAAAATTCTTATTTTTTATCGCGTTTTTGCGGTACTAACGGTTCTAGAAACCAGCAGTTAGTGGAATTTAGATTTCCACAATCTCCCTATATTGTACAATGATTATTCGGTGCTTAGCAAGGCGGCAAGCACAGCCTCTTCTAGCGGCCTCATTCCACGAAAGTCACGCGGTGGCTACATCATGATGGAGGCACAACAGCTCCAACAGCTGCATCATCCGACTAAGCCCGGCGCAGCGGAAAGCATCAACGTTGTTTGCGAAGAACGCTCCTCTCAGACAGACAAAAAAGTCAAGCCGAAAAAAGAAACTAGTTAAGTCGGATACGGTTTCCGGTACGAACATGGCGGGTAAAGTGCCGCAATCGAAGCAGGGCCCAAAGACGGCCGAAAAATCCTCGGATGTCGAGGACAGACTATCGAGACTGGAAAGTCTTCTGAGTAAAGTGGTCGACGCGCTGCCCAGTGTAAACTCCACGCCGAAACCGGCATCGCGCCATTTTGTGGCGTACGATGAGGCGCACAGCGCCGGACAGTGTGAAATTCCTATGGAAACTGATTTTCAACAGTGCGGGGAGCCGCACGTGCGTGACACGGGTGAAGCCAACAGGGAAGAAGGCGAATTTGCGTCAGACGCGGCAGACATGCAAGAAATTCCCGTTCTTGCAGCAAAATTTGCCAAGCCGGGTGATACGGGGCTACCGCTGGACGAGGACTTAGCCAGCTCTACTACTTACCTTATCATCCACCCGCTAGAAGAAAAAGTGTTGGAAGAGACGGCATCTAAGTATCCAGCCCCGAGCAACTGTGTTTACCTCGCTACACCGAAGGTGAACAGCCCGATCTGGGATAACCTACCGCAACACACACGCAGTAGAGATGCTAAGTTACAGCGTGTGCAGAAGTCGCTGACGAAGGGCCTGAGCGCGCTAATACAGTCCTTCCCATCACCTCGGCTGACCGACACACAGCAGGACACATTGGCGTTGCTGTGCAATGCCAATTTTGAACTCAATTCGTTGAGGAAAGAGCTTATCAAGCCGGACATGGCAGCCACTTACTCTCATCTTTTCAAACCTTCCGCTCCCGTCACTAAATTCCTATTCGGGGATGAATTGGGAAAGAGAATGGAAGATCTCAAAGAGGAGCAGAAAGCTGCATCAGGGGTGATGAGAAACCGAATTTCGCGGCCACAGTTTATTACGTACCACCTGTACAGGGGAGCAGCTTTCTCCAAGCGACAATACAGAAGTGCCGGCTGGACTGCAAGTTCAGCTGCTTCAACACACAGACCAACAGCCTGCGGTAGTAGCAGGCCTTTTTTAGGTCAGCGCCCACAGTGGGGTCACATTATTATCATTATTATTGCATATTTCAAAAGTAGAATTGTAAATAACATTTTAAGTGTCAATAGCTACGTTCAGACGAGGGCAGTTTTGGTTGGAGTAACTTCGGGGGAAGGGTCGGCGGAAGCTTTGGTCGGAGTAACTTCAGAGGAAAGGTCAGAGTAGTGCCCATCTGAACAAGGTCATAGTAACTTCCTCCGGTCGGAGGAACTTACCACGACCTCTTCCTCCGACCAAGATACTCCTGAGTTTTCTCAGGAGTATCTCGCTACCACGACTAGTCAGTCAGAGTAAAATGCCCGTGCGGACAAGCCCTGAGAGTATCTCTGAACTTACATACATTATGACCTAGGTAAAACTTCCGGGGTCAAATTTCAATATTGAGATTTTGTGAGTACATGTTCACATGTAGTGTAATTCTAACCTAGTCAATCGCGATAAAGCTAGCGCTCAGAAATTTCCATCAACAAGAATGGAGAAGACAAATGCCGCTGGTAAAAAACAATCGTATGGTCGACGTGCGCGGTGCTACCACTTCCGGAAGTTACACCGACACTCCACGGTGGTCCCCGCGTAGGCCATGGTAAATTGGTCGGAGTTTCTTCCCACGACCGTCGTGTGGACACAGGGTCGTGGTTGTATAAATTTGAATTTTAATTGCTGCACCATAAAATTTTACTCCAATAAGAAATACGTCTGAACATGGCTTATATTTCAATGACAGTAGCATGACGTCATAGTCATTGCAAAAAAAGGTGGAATTTAGTTTCACGACTTAATGTTTGACATTCGTTTGCACGTATCTCAGTCATTTCTGTCAACATTCTCCCAAATTTGGATATGTTATACTTTGGACAATTGTCTTTCAAGTCAGCATCATTGTGTTTTAATTTGATGATGTCAGCATAAAATTGAAAATTGTGATTTAAGTTTGCGTGTTACAAGTACAATTGTGTACATGTATGGGAGGTGATTTTTCCCCCAATTACAATTGTACAGTGAGTATTGACTTGACTTCACATTCTGGAAGCTGTACTCAATTGATTTTGTCCCATTTCCTCTGAAAGTTTATTGCAACTTTGCCCTACTACAAGCAAAGACTTTGTCATGACAGAGTTCACCGCTCATAAACATTTTCATGAGAACTATTTTCATAAACTCTAAAAAGACAGTTGTGAGTATTCATGTACTCTCATGCACTGGGGTTGACGCTGTGTGTAGAACAGGATTATTTGATACAGTCTTGTGCACAATATGTGTACCGGTAAATCAGTATGTTGCTGCATGTAGCCCCTGAGCTGCATCCGCCCAGTCATAATATGCATGCATGTATATAGAAGGCTATTCAAAGGATTCAATCCTGAGCCTTAGGAGATTCATGTGATGTACAGTATCCCTGGGATGGTCAGTTAACTGCAATCTGGATTAAATTTGTTATGTTTCTGCTTCCAGTGATCATTGAGTTTAGACTTGAAGCTGTTCACTGATGTTTCCTCGACAGCTTCTGCACAAAGGCTATTCCAAATACAATTGTATTTGCTACTCTCTGACTGAAAGAGTTCAACCTGTTACTAACTAGTTCAATCACCTTCCTTTATACAACTTAAACTTATGACACTGTATAACTTGATCATTGATGACAAAGAGAACAGCTGGATCAAAGTCTTCCATATCATGCAAACTCTTGAACACTTCAATCATATCTGAACATTCATGCCAATACCGTATGGATGGAATCCCAAAATATTTGAGTCTCTTAGGATATGGCAACAATTTTACTTCTGATGCCAACTTTGTTGCTCTCCTCTGAACTGATTCAAGCTTTTTCCATCACTCTTTGAAAGTTTGTTCCATACACAAGACCAATATTCCAAGAGTGGTCTAACAAAGGCCTTATACAGTAGGACAAACACTTCCATAGTCACAGAGTAAAAGTCCTTTTGATCAGACTATAAAAGGAGGTTTGAGAAATGGAGTACTGTAACGACAGTCTCATTCCTTTTGATCCCATGTTTCATGCTGCCACTCAGAAATATTTGAAGTATGTGCTAAACTGGAGCTGCCTCACAGATAGGAAGACAATTGATTCATGTCATTGCATCATGACTTGTCACTCTCAAAGGAAGATATATGTCTTTATGATGGTAATTGCTTTTCGCTGTCCCTTAGAAAACAAGCTGCACATATAATAGTACAGACATGGAAATGTGTGAATAAAAATTGTTCAAAGATTGATGAAATAAAAATCAAAATTACTTGTTTCTACATGACTTTACACTAATCTAACATATAAATGCATAAAGAACTAAAAAAATTATACCGTATCAGTTTCATTTGTCAGAAGTGATCGGAAAGATGATAAAATCGGCTTTGAAGTGAGGGTACAGTTTCAAATATTTTCACGACATACAGCTCAGGTGTACATTTGTGCACATAATCTTGGACGGGATTTACTTTTGTTTCATATGCTTTATCATTAAGTGAACATTCATTCTATTTGACAAATAAACAAGCAGAATAGACGATATAATGTTAGAGTTTAAAATGAATCTTCAGATTGCTCAAAAAGACAGCGGCATGGAACCCTGAACATCAAAGGCACAAGTGCACCTGTGGAATTCTTTTGTGCATCAATAGAAAAATGGCAGCTGTTTGAATAATTACAGCCAGTTGGAACTCCATCTCTCAAACCTCCTTGATCAGACCAGGGAGGCGTGACAGAGATGGAGTGGCAACTCTTCGTAATTCATGCAAACACAATGTTTGGGTTCAAGGCGTTACGATGGGATGTCTAGCATTCCATTATGCTTTGAAGTCATGCTCGGCACCGCTCTAGTTGCAAGACGAAGTTCGGAGACGAAGAAGGCATTTCACCTTTGGTTGAATTACAAGCTTTATTTCACCGCAAAATTTTAAATGAAATACTCGAATTGATTTAGAATAGTTTAGGAAAGAATTCAATATTATCAACATGTATTTCTCGTTTCTTCGTAATTCGCAAATCGAAAGGAAATGAAAATCAGGCCCTCTTAAAAACCTAATTTTTTCTATAATGCGCACATTTCCGCATGTTAATTTTCTATCTGTTAATAAGGGGATATTTTGATCTTTCAAATAAAGTACTCCGTTAAAGCGTGTTCCAGCGTGTTTTTAAACTATTTGCTGTTAAAATTGTGAGTTTTACACTGCATTTTGATTCGCTGCTCCAATTCAAGGTACACAAAGTCATTGTTGCCATCACATTAAAAGAGAGAGCGAATTGCAGTAGGAGCAAATATTTCTAGATGTGAGAGCGCTAGTCCCGATTATTGATGCTCTCTTTTGTCAAAGCACATGGGTAACACCTGTAGTTGAACGCATAACTTCTCGGCGGTGCCGTGCATGACTTCAAAGGAGAGCTTTAGTTGCCTCTCCTTCTCTAGCACCTCCCTGATCAGACTGAGTACATGTACTTTATTTGCCTTACAGCTACAGTACTACAATAAGCCAGTTCGGAGTTAGCTTATGGGCACATTGGTACGAATGACCTTTCTTTTTTCTCAGTTGGTTAGGGGCACTTCACTCGTTTTCAGAGGGACATAATGCATAAGTTTTACGTAACAATTAATGGGATTCATCGATCCTGTTCAAACAAAGAATGAACTTGCGTAGCAACCAGATGACCAGAATGATCCGTCAATTAAGACCTGTAAAACCATCCATTTGATTATTTGGCATTGGATGTATTGACAGTCTCTTTTCATTGATATTGCCAAATACCACTTTTGCTGTCAGGTGGATGTGCTGGCAAGCAGCATTTATAAGGATTACATGAATAATCATTACATCACAGATGCTTATCCCAATGAATTTAAAAACCAACATGCATGTTGGTCCGAATGACCTTGTTTCTGCTCATGCGCAAAGTTGAACTCCGAAATGGCTTATTCTAAAATCTGCAACCAAATCAATGAGGTCCATGTTCAGACCTGTGTGGAGTTAAGTTTATTCATCACTCTCAACTCCCAAGGTAGCATAATGGTAGCAGTCCCATACTGTATGCATTATAATTGTAGTAGGTGTCTTCTTCTTTTTATGCCTCCGCCACGAAGTGATGCCGGAGGCATTATGTTTTCGGGTTGTCCGTCCGTCCGTCCGTCCATACGTACGTCCGTACGTACGTCCGTACGTCCGTCCGCATTCGTTTACGCGATAACTTGAGTAATATTGACTGGAATTTTACCAAACTTGGTCCAAGTATAAAGTATGATGGGGCAATTAATTGATTAGATTTTGGGTGAAATCGGCCAAAGGTCAAAGGTCAAGGTCAAATCATTAAATTGTATCTGTTTACGCGATAACTCAAGACTGGATTCAGCAAATTTCACCAAAATTTGTCTGAGGATGATGTATGATGGGACAATTACTTGATTAGGTTTTGAGTGAAATTGGACAGAGGTCAAAGGTCAAAGATCAAGGTCAAATCCTAAAATTTATCTGTTTACGTGATAACTTTAAACTGGATGAAGCAGCTTTCACCTAACTTGGTCCAAGGATGATGTATGATGGGGCAATTAGTTGAGTAGATTTTAGTGACATTGGCAAGAGGTCAAAGGACATAAGGTCAAGGTCAAATGCTAAAAACGTTGCTATTTCCCCCATATCCATGCAATGCCCGAAGGTATTATCTTGAAACTTATTGTAGACATGTACTACTGCATAAAGATTCTCCAGAGAGAGTTTCATGTCATAAGGTCAAAGGTCAAAAGGTCAAAGGTTAGGTGAATATGTTACAATTTCACTTTTCTTGCAAATGGTTCAATGTATCTTCATCAAACTTGGTACATACACACGTACTGACTGGCAGGGATTTTCTAGGGAATGGGTCACTAGTCAGGGGGTCAAAGGTCAAGGTCAACTCCTCAAAATTTTACTATTTCCCTCATATACTAGTATATATGCAATGCTTACATTATTATTTTTACAACTAAAACTTGATATACATGTATTCCCTAAATGGAGATTCTCTGAGAAATTTCCAGCCAGAAGGTCAAAGGTTAAGGGTCAAAGGTCAGGTTTAAATGCAATATATATTTTATACTGTAATTACACTCTTTCTTCATACCTTGAAAATTACTCAATGCATAAACTTATAAAAGGGTAGGTCAGAAGTCAAGTAAAAGTTCTCAATTCCCCAAATACAGGTACCTGCACTCTTAGACAATTATAGCAAACCTAGTTCAAGGAAAGTGAACATTCAAGATATTTCTGACAAACCTGTCATTTCAATATTTTGTCAGTTTTGTGAAACTGTCATAACACATTGTGAAGACATTGTACCATACACCTATTGGGAGAATCATGCATTATGGCGGAGGCATCAGTCGTCATAGCGACATTTCTAGTTCTGATTAAGTCTGCCTCCGTCAATAGGCTGAAGATTCTTGCAGACTGTGCTATTTACATTATAATGCAGTTTATTTACAGATACATATACAAGCACATAGAAAATATGAAGAAAATAACTAGCCACTGTGATCAACTATGCGTCGGTTTTGGAATGATCCCACAGATGGCGCTAAAACAATTTCTGACGACAGGGAATTCCAGCTTAGTTCCTTACAGTTCTTGGAAAGAATGAATGGCGATGTGATTCAGTTCTTGAGTATGGTACCTGATCAATAGGAATGTGGTTGCGAAGCTCTCGTCAGCTGAGTAACCTGTTTGATACTATAGTCCTGTGCTGAAAGATGAGTAAGATTATTGTGTATTTTGTACATCATAACTAGCCTGTCATTTTCTCTGCGCTGTTCCAGAGTGGTCCAATCAAGTTCTTGCAGCATTTTGGTAACACTTGAGGTCTGTCTGTGTGTCAGAACTGTCACAATTACTCAGTCATCAACAAACTTTAACAATTTACGTACTGTATACGCTATATATTTCGCGAGTCTAAATTTTTGCGAATCGGGAGTTCCCGACGATTTCGCGAGTGGTTAAATTCGCGATCGTGGAGTCCTATACTGAAGGGAGAAATGTACACACGTACGTCACATCCACATCAGGATCAGAGTCAATATTTTCGCGTGTCTTAAATTTCACGAATAGCACCTGACTCGAAATTCGTGAAAATAAAAACCTCGCGAAATATTCGGTGTATACAGTAGTCTGCCTAAATGGCACGCGTGTCTTTGAATAGTCTGCCAGAACAGTTGTACTATACAGCACATGGTGGTATGCCAGTGATAGCACACTGTCAGGCCTTATTCTTTAACATGCAGGTAAACTTCATGCATGATACGTTATTAAACAAAGAACAGCCATGATTTTCATATGAAAGTGCAGGAGTTGGCACAATATGGTCTGAATTTAAAGGTAGGGAATCCCATTTGCATGCCTTAAATGAAGAGTTGTATAAACACAGTGGTATGTTGAAGAGAGTATCATTTTAGAAACTCCCACAAAGTATTGAAAGTGGGAGGAAACATTTCGTACATTTTTATTGACCGTTAGATTTTGAATTGAATTTTTTTCGGCATGTGCCGAAAGGGTGGGTTGGGTAGTGGCGCGTCGCGTTAATGGGAACACCACCCTTCGTCCAAAGCCCCCCCCCCCAGTTTTGCCGAAAGGGTGCGTTGGGAGCGTTGGGTCGCGTTGCGTTGACTGGAACCCCACCCTTCGCCCGAAAGGGTGCATTGGTGCTTTTTCTCATGTAATATTAAAAGACGAGTTTTGAATTCATATTTAACCTTCAAACAACACGAATTTATATCATCAAATACCGATTTGGTCTATTATGAGTTGGTCTAATTCCATTTCGTCTAATCATCAAATGGTCTAAAATAAAACAAAATTTGTCCAATATAAATTTGGTGTACACATCATTGGCCAGTTGGTCTAGCCTCTGTCTATCATCATTTAGTCTACACCCAGTTAGTCTAATAACCATTGATCTTATTGTCATTTGGTCTAATAGCCAGCCTCCTGGTTTAATCAGGTACCATTAGGCCAAAAAAAAAAAAAAAAATTGTTGCATTGGCGTAACATGAGATTTTCAAATAGGGTCGGTCGGGCGGATTTTTTTTTTTTTTTGCTACCTGCATTTTACGTGTAAAACTCGTGCTCAGCTCAGTAAACAGTTACAACTGCTGCACCGAATGTGCTGTGTTCATCTATTCTACAAATCATTTATGAGGCCGATATTACTGGAATTATACCCCTTCACAGAATTTAAAGATGTTGAAATCCCTGTCCTGAATGTTTTCACTTCATATTTTACTATTTTGACTTAGATAAGATAGATGCAAATTGACCCATATGTACGATCTTTTCATCGCACACGGCGATCTCTATTACAGTCCCACATATACAGATTCGTGTAAGTTCTCCACACAAGAAACCTACGGCAAAACTAGTACATCGCAGTCTGAATGCTACGTATACACTGAATAAATCTTGTTTAAAGAGTACGTGTCCGCGTTGGAAACAGATGACGTACTGATCAAGGAAGGCTTATGCGAGGCGCTAGATCTCTCCCTCGTACATCCGATATCCCCAGAGCCGTTTCCACTTCCGGGTTTGTGCGATCGCGATCGCAATCAACAAGATATTTGATATCGATAGCAAAAAAAAATAATAAAAAAACATGGGGTCGGCGGAATTTTTAGGGTCGGGCGGGTTACGCCAATGCAACAATTTTTTTTTTTTGGCCTTAGGTCCAATCATCGTTTCGTCTATATGACCAACTGGGCTATTTTTGTTTATTTATTTATTTATTTATTTATTTATTTTTTTTTTTTGGGGGGGGGCCCTTTTTATTGATGTATACACCAAATTTATATTGGACAAATTTGGTTTTATGTTAGACCATTTGATGATAGACGAAATGGATTTAGACCAACTCATAATAGACCAGAAATAGACCAAATGGCTATTATTAGACGAATTGATTGTAGACCAAATAGTAATTAAAGGGAAGATAAACCCCAAGAGCAATGTGGATTGAGTGAAAGCAGCAACATTAGTAGAACACATCAGTGAAAGTTTGAAGAAAATCGGACAATCGATGCAAAAGTTATGAATTTTTAAAGTTTTGGTGTTGGAACCGCTGGACGAGGAGACTACTAGAGGTTATGACGTATGAGTGGACAACAATACCAAGAAAATATAAAGAAAATTCTACAAAAATCCATTTTTCATGAAAATTACAAATTCCATCAACTTGATATTGACATATGTTAGGGGTAGCAATTATTCCCCCTGCTTTCTGAAAGATGTTGGTCCATTGCTCTTTCATAATTCTAGAAAAGTGAATTTTTGTTGAATTTCCTTTATATTTTCTTTGTATTGTTGTCCACTCATACGTCATATCCTCTAGTAGTCTCCTCATCCAGCGGTTTCAACACCAAAACTTTAAAAATTCATAACTTTTGCATCGATTGTCCGATTTTCCTCAAACTTTCACTCATGTGTTCTACTAATGTTGCTGCTTTCACTCAATCCACATTGCTTTTTGGGTTTACCTTCCCTTTAAACCAAATAACAATTAGACCAAACAGTAATTGGACGAAATGATGACTAGACCAACTGGTTATTAGACCAACTGATATTAAACAGTCTATTAGACCAACTGGCTGTAGACCAAGTGGTAATAGAGTGTAAACCGTTCCGGACGATAGCCTCTTTGAAATGGTTGTTTGAAGGTTAAATATAAATTCAAAACTTGTCTTTTAATATTACATGAGAAAAAGCACCAACGCACCCTTTCGGCAAAACCGGGGGGGGGGGGGGGGGGGGGGGGCTTTGGACGAAGGGCGGGGTTCCCATTAACGCGATGCGCCACCACCCAACCCACCCTTTCGGCACAAGCCATTTTTTCGGGGCTCACCATAAATTCCAGTACATTACTAGGCTACCTTTGCAGACCCATGCACTGCATGTGTGTCCATCATGTATATTTTGTGAAGAAAGTTCATCAAAACTTGCAAACATTTCTACATACATTCTTGCCACACACTCTATAATGTTATTACATCAGCTCTTATACTTTTAGATTTGTGTGTATATAAAAGATACAGAAGACTGCAACAAAAAGGCTTAAGTGTGGCTGACACACAGAACTAATGAGTAGTTGAGTGTTGTGCATTATTCAAATTGTAGATAACTGTTGACTTTCAAATTTCTAAGCAGTGGCCTAAACAAGTCCCCTGACTCTCGAGGTTCATATTTAATGTTTTGCTGCATTTTGGGAGTTCTGAAAAAGGTATCCCCTACCTTTAAGATTAACATGAATATGTTTTTTTGTGTGTCTTGTTGGTATTTGTTGTTGTAGACTGAAACACTTTTGATCATGCTGAGCACATTTGTGCAGTTGTGCAATTGGTTTTTCACTGATTACTCCTGATGACACCGTAATTACATACTGATTCTACCCATGTAGACCACAATTAACTGTGTGGGCATAACATCCTGTATCCTGTCCCTTGACTACGACCATTTCAGCATGCTTTATTACAGCATTGCACACGCAGTACATGACCACACTCTCAATTTCTTTCCACAGCTTTGAGCTACACTAGGCCCGTGCACACACAACGAAAATCGAAATTACAATCGCGATCCAAATTTAGATTTTTTTTCGACCGTTCATACACAAGGAAAAATCGCACTTCGCAGCAAGGAAAGAACGATCAGTGGCCAAATTGCGCATGTGCGAAACTTGCATGACAGAAGACTGACCCCGCGATCCCAATAATGTTGACGTTCACGCGCTACGAACGATGGGATTAAAAATACCGATTTCCGAATCTCGATGGCACTCACACACACGACGCTTGGCAAAATAATTGCGATTATTCTGAAAAATCGCACCTAATAGTGCGAGTTGGATCACAATTAGGATCGCGAAAATTAGTGAAATTTTTCTGTCCACACAGGAAAAAATTTCGAAATTTTGATCATGATAAGAAAATTGATTTTTGAATCGCACTTTTTCCCTTGTGTGTGAACGGGCCTACTGTATAACTGCCTACCCGTAATTAATACCATATTATGTACATTATACCTAAAGATGCCAGTCAACTTTGAATATTGGTAAATTCTAACAAGATCAGAGGTCAAAATGTCAATGAACTTTTCCTGATTTTCGTTGTGTGCTCTCAATAACTTTCCACAGCTTTTTGTGATGCTGTGACCACAAAAGCTCACAGCAAAGGTTCATCACCTAAAGATCAGTGTCAAGTGTTATCTCTATAATAGCAGTCCATTTTTTTTCTTCAAAATACCAGTTGCCATGGCTTTATTCATTGAGCAGCTGCCCATGCATCCTTGGATGATTTTCTCCAACATATTGATATAAAAATACTATGTAGAGCCTGCAACATATTATGTTGCAGCTGACACTTTCTGCTTTCATAATGTGCTTTCTAATTGCTGAATGTCTGAATAATGTTTTAAAATTAGTTGAAATTGAAAGTTAGGCTTCAATTTAGGAGGATTTTGTGTAATCTGTGTTATGTATGGGCAGAACCTGTTAACATACATTGTAGCTTATTGTCCACAGGATTTATGTTAATGCACCAGCAATTTTATTTTTTCCTCTTCAAATTGAAATCTCTAAAAAATTGCATGGTAGAGTAGAATTGTCCTCAACCACAGATACAAGTGGATCACATAATTTGTCAGTCTTGACAAATTTCCAAGTCCAGTTTTATAAGGTCAACCTGAATATCAATACATGAAGTGGCTTTTTACTGTAGGACCCGTTTACAGTGCGGGGCTGGGCCGAGCCATGGCCGAGCTCAGCCTCAATTTCGAGGCCGGGCCCCGCAATTTTATTTTACACTGCCGGGCTCGGCCTTGCTTTTGATTTAAACCTTTCAATATGTTGTCGTAGTGGCGCTCTGCTTGTAAACAAATGCAATTTGGTATTGTCTGGTTTTCAGACCCTTTGCCAAATGAATTCCGTGGTGACGAAGCCGCCGTTTGGGCAAAGGCCTTTGCCGAAGGAAAAAAATCCTTTGCAGGAAAAAACCACCTTAAACTATACTAGTTTTCGACGTTGAGGGGTTAATATCCTGAACAGCAAAATAGTGCAAGCAGAGGGTTTGGAAGCCAGACTAAAATTGGCCGCTCATTTGGCCCAGTTTACATTTAAACTGAGAAAAGGCCGGGCTCGGCTGCAGCTGAGACCACCTCCAGAGCGAGGCCAAATGCGAGGCCAATTTTTGGCCTCGCATTTGGCCTTTTGCGCGTTAACACTGAAGCGGGGCTGGGCTGAGCCGCGGCCAAGCCGCGGCCTCGCCTCGCACTGTAAACGGGGTCCAAGACTAAAGGACCTAAAAGTAGGATTGCCCAATATGATACAGGTGTGGGATATGAATAGTTTCCATATCTTGTAATTGGCACATTCATTGATCAGTTGTAAAATTCTGGTTTGTGGGCTTTCTGAGAGTTACACACCATGAATAAAGATGCTCTATAATCATACACATATTTCACATAAAAAAACTTATGTTTTTCACTGAGGTGGAAAACAAGCTTTTTTTTTGTGTAAGCAGAACAATGTGAAGAATTCATATCACACTTTTATTGTATGTATTGCAGGGAGGTCTACTGTATTGTCATCATTGTACCATTATACAGTACAATATATTATGCACATGCATTGGGGGCTGCTTTATGCCTGCATGGATATCTAACTTACTTCTTTCTATTAATCTCCTTTTTATAGGGATGTCCCTCAGGCATCAACGAAGCTGACACCACTTCAGTCAACATGGATGACCATCATCACCCTTGCCATTATCCAGTACGGTGCTTTCTGGTAAGGAGCTACAGTGTACTCTCTTCTCCCAGTCTACTATAGCAGAGTTGCCAACTTGCACCTTGGTCATTGTCCCTAGGATAGGACATAAAGGAAAGGTCCCTGTGTGTAAGAAAGTCACAACCCACAGTGAAAGATCTCACTTCATTCATTCATTCATCGCAAAGAGCGGGGTGCCTAATTGGGGAAAGTTGTCTGCCCTGTGAAAAGTACAACTGGACCCCATGGAAGACCAGTTAGTGCAGCTTAATATGGGCTATCCAGCCAGCTTGTCACATGGGAAATTAAAACAAATGAATAGATATTCTTTATTGCACAGATTAGTTTTTACCTGAGTCTTTAATACTCTTATTGATAGGTTTGCCCAACCCTAAAGTGGCAATGAAAATAAGCTGTAAGTGTTAATGTCTCAAGTGCAAGAAAAACTTGTCTGACTGTAAAGAAAGAGATAAATCTAACACTGGCCAGTCTCACCTTATTGTATATTTCAGTCCTTGATTACACAGTACTTTATAGGGTTTACTTCTATGCATATTTCTGCTTCTAAAACTTGTAGCAAAATATTTGTTAACTTCAGACAAAAAGTGAAACTGGCATGAACATGAAGGGGGGAAATTCAGGCCAGTATCCAAACACAGAGTTCAAGAATGAGTAACACACCCACTAACGTGATACACTCCAGTGGTGCATACATGTACACATATTGATACTATTGTTTGTCAGTTGGGTCAACAAACTTTAGAATTGACACAGAGTGTGTGGGATTGGATGCACAATATGTAACTTGTACATCGTAGATGTTGGCAGTATGGGGAAGAACACAGAATAACAGCGGCCAAAGAACAACAGCAAGCAGCACACTTGCACACTCACACACACACATATACACCAAATTACACATTGTACTAAAACCTAATAGACCTGACAGAGATTTCAGCCACAGGAAAAGAAGCGCTTTTGGTGGTTTTTAAATTGGCAGATAAAGTTGACTAGATAAAGGGCTCACAGCTTAATAGCACTAGGTACAGAATGTAGCCAAGGCTGATATGGTGACACGGTGTGGATACAACCTGTATTATACTTGCCCTGGTATGTCAGCGGCAAGGAGATTGATAATGACCTTGTATAAAAAATGAGAATTTCCTTCTTTATGACACTCATAAAGCCATGCTTTCCTGGGTACCACTATTCAGATTTTGTTTGCTGTATAAAAGCTCAACATGCCAGCTTGAAGTCATATTTACGCTATGTACATACATGTGTAGGGTCATGCAGATAGATTCTTGCTTCGAGACCTTGCAGAATGCTTGCTGTAAGTGCAGTATTACATACAGTGTAGAATGGTATTAAAGTCTTTCAAGAGAAAAGGAAAGCGTCAGCTCATGTGTAAAACAAATATGAAAGAGTGAAAATTTGAAGACAATTAGACAAGATATTGCTATTTGAAGGATGACTTTAAATAAAAAAAACTCCTCCAAGATGAAGTCCTGAGGAATGTAAATTTCAAGATCTCAACAAGTTTGAGAAGGTTACATTTTGATAATATTTCTTGGCACAGCAAGTGAAGCTTTGTATTGATGTAAGGTGTCAATCATGGCCGAGATGGGAAAGTTGTAAGGTATTTATACTGTAAGCCACATGTATTCATGAGTATAATATGTTTCACAGGGCAGGTCTTCTCGACAGTTATCTTCTGAATGAAGTAACTCGTTCCAGTTCACGGAATGATCAAAATCTATCAAAATCACACATAACTTTGGCACTTTTAAAATCTTTCACCCAATCCCAGCCCCCCCCCCAAGAAAAGTTATAAATTCTTGGTATTGCCAATGCTGAAAACACCATTGTGGAGCCCTGTCACATCTGCATTGTACTGTGCGAAAACTTGCTGCCATTGTTACTCAGTGCATCTGATTGCCTACTGTAGTGTGTTTCTATGTATACATACAAGGTGATGTTGTTAATGCCTGCATTTTGTTCATACTACCCTTTTCCTTGGTTTGAACTTTATGTGATGTAAAAAGATTTTCTATCTTCTCAGTTTGATTGAATTAAGGCAATTAGAGCCATTGGTCACAGATGCGAAACTGCAATGTGCTGGTTACATGATAAGCTACCACTTCAAAAAATCTTGAAATATGCCCTTGATGACATTGTGACATAGACCAGTATCCAGCTCTACTGTGTACATGATGCTATCCCTACTCGTCCCGGTCACAACCAGCTCAATAATGCTGTACTGGTATGTTTCAGCCTTTCACAGTCAGGGATATGAGGTCATGTTTGCTTTTTCTATGGGAAGAAATCCCCCTCTCATTCAAAAATGGTTTCAACTGTGAGAATTTGTTGATCCCTATTGGTAATGTCAAAATTTATTGTCAATATTAAACCTCAACCATCTTAGATTGATGAATACTGCAGCCCCCTCCAGTCATATAAAAAACAATTTTAGCTAGTAATACATAAAGAGTGTGAGTACGTGCCTTAAATTTTTGTTTGGTGTGTTTTTAGAACTTTGTTTGGGAGGGGGAGGACAGAGGGGGAAATAACTTGTTTTGGGCAAAATAATACAAAAAATGATAATCATTGTTAAAGCATATTTTAATGATTCTTGGTTTTTTTTTTTCCATTCTGTTTGCCTCCTTGCAGGGAAAGCAGTCAGCAGTCTTCTTCCTCGTTATCTACACCATTCTCATGAGCTTCATGTTCCTGTCATATCTCTACACATCAGATGTGTCAACAGGTAGTGCCCGCCATAGGGCTGGTATCCAAGGCAAGGATGTCATAGTCATTAGAAAGAATGATGTTCATCCAGACTCTGATTCACTCCAACTTTACCAAAGTCTTCCTAAGCCTGGAAATCCAGCTCGATTCCAGCATTTTTATCGCTCAATGCGCACAGGAGAAGTAAGTAGATTTTTGGTTTGTACCTAGATCATATACATTTTGGCAGACAATACAATACACTATCTTTGACTTTGTGAAAATATTTTTGTCAAAAAGGGAAAAAGAATTACTGTGCATAAATTTAAAGGACAAGTCCACCTTCATATACGCATGGATCGAGTGAATTCATGCAACAATATTAGTAGAACACATCAGTGAAAGTTTGAGGAAAATCTGACAATCTGTTCAAAAGTTCTAAGGAATTTTTAAAGTATCGGCGCAGTCACTGCTTGACAAGAAGACTACTAACAGTGTATGATATCACATGCGTAGAACAATATGTGACCCGCTACAACAAAATGATCCTAAAGTCGGGCGAGGTCGATTATTTGAAAATTGCATGACACAATTCCCTAATCTTCCTGCTTTAAATTGATATATAACATGTCTTATAAAAATAATCGGCTGTGGAGATATCGATGTTTAAAAGAGCGCATGTCAAGACGTCTGGGAAATCATTGTTTCGAGAAAAGCGCCCTAAAAGTTCTCCTTGCGACGCAATCACAATCAAGAGACACGCAAGTCAGTATTCACCTCCGGACAATAGAAGTTAAGCCCTAGCAACCCCCGAAATGCTCATTCAAACACAGCGTCGGCGGTCTCCTCACCGACCAATCAGTGACCAGGATGTCAGGAGAAGCGGCTAGGCATAGCGCAACCCGCCCGCACGCACCAGTCGACTGGGCAGTGTGCGAGCTTCACGCTTCGGTTAGCGGCAAGCAGCAAACTGACCAATGAGATCACTCTGGTCGTTGTTAGGGGCGGAGCCTATGTGTGGCGCTCACTCCAAATGTTCGAACCAGTTTCTGCTTCATTGAAACGCCAAAAAAACATGGCCCAGAAAAACGCTATTTTTTGGTCTTTCCTTTCACCATTTTGCTTCAAAATTTCGACAGATGATGGAAGACATGTCAGACTCTAGTAATATGTCAAATTCAGGAAATCGTAAGTTTTGACCAATTTTGATGCTCTAAGTTCAAACTCGATTTTAACGGCTTCGACCGTGCGCGACTTTAGGACCATTTTGTTGTAGCGGGTCACATATAAGGAAAATAAAAAGAGAATTTCACAAAACTTGCCTTTTTTAATAAAGTGCACATTTCTTCGACTTGTTACTGACTTATGTTAAAGGGTGTGTACAGTTCTGGTCGAGGTGAGGATTTTATAGCTTTTAACGTTTTGCGAGATATTCAGAAACCACTCTATGAGATGTCAAACAGCATGCAGTTCTAAGGGGTATCAAAAGTTTATTCGATGAAAATCGGTTTTGAAATGGCTGAGATATCCAAAAACAAGGTGAAACAAAGATATCCTAATAAAGTTGTGGCATGTCGCCTTTTATTATTAGCATTTTTTTGGATATCTCAGCCATTTGAAAACCAATTTTCATCAAAATTTCATTTTTTCTCCATATCTCGCAAATGGTTTCAGATATCTTCATGGAACATACTGTACAAGCTGAAATTTTTGCGTACAGATATTTTCGCGAATTGCTACTTGGAGGACATTTGCGCGTGTTGTTAAATTCGCGGTTGCGACGGTCTAACTGAACGTAACTATTTGCGCGTTGTTATTTTTGCGTGTTGTTATTTTCGCGGTTCAAAGGCGATTCGCGAAATTCGCGAAAATAAAACCACCGCGAAAATTTCAGCGCGTACAGTAGTACATATGCATGTACTGACTGGCAGTGATTATCTAGGGAATTTGGGGTCATGTGGTCAAAGATCAAGGTCAACCCATTAGATTCCACTTTTTCCATCATATTTATGCAATGCGAGATTTTTCTCAAAACTTGGTGTATACATGTACTACCCAATAGAGATCTATTCTCTGGGAAGTCTTTTTGGCCAAGAAGGTCAAAGGCCAAAAGGTCAAAGGTCATGTGAAACTGCTAAATTTCACTTATCATGAAACTAATATAATATGCATGTTCTGTCTCAGTGATTCTCTTGGGAATTTCAAGGTCATAGGGTCAAAGATCAAGGGTCAAAGGCCAGGTCAAAATTCTAACAATTTACTATTTACAACAGAAATTACACTTTTTATGCCTCCGCCACAAAGTGGTCGGTCGTGATTTGGCAAAAAGGTGTATGTCTGAAAATTATCATGTTTTTGGTTTTTACCATTTGGGGGGTTTTCGATGCCGAAATTTTCATGTGACCAACTTTCGTAAGTCATCGATCATTTGTTTCCGAGATACTTGGGGCTATCTCTGTATTATTTTATCAATTTTCCTGCTTTTGATTAGGCAAAAGGGTGTATCTTTACATACACCCTTGACGTACAATGACGTACCAGGATAGAGAACTACATGATTTGGCAAAAGGGTGTATCTCTAGATACACCTCTAACCGTGCACGCTGGGGAGCGCTTAAAGATTTGGCAGATAGGTGTATCTTTAGATACATCCATCTGCCGAATGAATCATGAATTATAGTTGCGAAGTATGATAAGGCAGAAAGGTGTATCTTTTATACTCTGTGTATATTATATACTCTGTTGTTTATACGTGCTGCTGGCATGTATGTGTACCGTTTCACCGGTCGGTGCGGTGGCGGACCATGCTCCTGACTTAAAACTGGCAGCCCGTTGCACTGCAGAAGTTTCTCCTTGTTGCTAGTCGGTGAGTAGATAGAACCTAATATCTAGAAGTTCAGATCTAACGTTTGTCCTAGACTTCTATGGCCACTTCTATGCCATTAGATGCGCAGATTCGTAAAATCTAGCATTTCTGTTGAAATGACAGCTTTTCCGGCAAGTGTGGCTGTGGGATGAGAGTTCTCTACGCTTCAAAATGACAGTGATCCCTGCACTGTCCGTGCTGTGCACTGCATGTAGAAGCCTGTACGTAGTTAACTATACACAGCCCAGTCGCTGTACATGGTATGTCGCGACAGGGCTGTACGCGCGCGACCACCAACCACTAGGACAGCGACGTAATCGTATTACGATAGCTTTGAATTTTGATACTTAACATCATTTTTGTCACCTCAAACTCAACGAGTATACTTTTCAATATTTACTCTACATCTTATGCTATCAGTATTCAAATGTACGCAATGAAACTTACCGGAATTGATCATCATATCCAGCATGTCCACACCGTACACAATCTTTCACGCCAGGCCTAACTATACACAGCCCAGTCGCTGTACATGGTAATGTACGTCGCGACGTACCATACAGCGACTGGGCTGTGTATAGTTAGGCCTGGCGTGAAAGATTGTGTACCGTGCATAGAGATACACCTTTTTGCCAAAATAGCGTGGGTTGCAGTCCCTGTAAACGTGATTTGGCAAAAAGGTGTATCTCTATGCATACACCTTTTTGCCAAGTTAAATGCATGATTTCTTACGGTGTATGTGAAGATACACCTTTTTGCCAAAATAGCGTGGGTCGCAGTCCCTGTAAACGTGATTTGGCAAAAAGGTGTATCTCTATACATACACCTTTTTGCCAAGTTAAATGCATGATTTCTTACGGTGTATGTGAAGATACACCTTTTTGCCAAAATAGCGTGGGTCGCAGTCCCTGTAAACGTGATTTGGCAAAAAGGTGTATGTCTCTAAACATGCTAAAAGTGCTAATTCTGAAGTATTCTTTAAAGTTAGATGCAAGAAAATTATCAGGAAATGAAATTTGAAGTGTATACTAAATCATGGAATTGAATCCCTGAGCGTTGCACAGTTTAGGTGGCTTTTACGGTCAAGGAAACTGCCAAAACTTTAAAGTCGATTTTCTAGGCTTTGTAGTCGCTGTAAAACGGCAGACATACACCTTTTTGCCAAATCACGACCGTGGTGCCGGAGGCATTATGTTTTCCGGTTGTCCGTCCGTCCTTCCATCCGTCCGTAATGAATTTTGTGGACAGGGTAACTATCAAAACCTTTTGAGGTATCCTAATGAAACTTGGCATGTATGTGTATTAGGGGGTGAAGTTGTGCCTATCAACTTTTGGGTGCACATGCTCAAGGTGAAAGGTCAAAAGGTCAAGGTCAAATACATAAGATTTCACTATTTCCACCATATCTATGCAATGCCTGAAGATATTTTCTTCAAACTTAGTGTACATACTTGTATTACCAAATTAAGATTCTCTGGTGAAAAGTTTGGGTCATGAGGTCAAAGGTCAAAAGGTCAAGAAAAAATATTAAAACTTCACCTTTTTTCTCTTTCCTTGGAAATTGTTCAAGGTATCTTCATGGAACATACTATATATGCATGTACTGACTGGCAGTGATTATCTAGAGAATTTAGGGTTCATGGGGTTAAAGGTCAGGGGTCAAAGGTCAAGGGCAACACTTCAAAATTTTACTATTTCCCTCATGTTTATGCAATGCCAGCAGGATTATTATTATTTTTTTTTACACTTGATGTATGCATAACCTTACAGATATTCTCTGGAAAGTTTTTTTTTTCTTTTTTTTTTTTTTGCCTCAAAGGTCAAAAGGTCAAATATCTAGTGAAAATGCTGAACTAACTTTTTCCTCCATATCTCGGAAGTGGCTCAAGCTATCTTGAAACTTACTACATATTTATGCATGTTCTGCCTGACAGTGATTATCTTATGAATTTTAGGGTCAAAAGCCAGATGAAAATACTATTCAATATAGAAATTGCACTTTTTCTCCATACCTTGAAAATTACTCAATGCATAAATGTATGAATGGGTCAAAGTCAAGTTAAAGTCCTTAAATCCCCAAATACATGCTCTCCTATTCATCCAATTAAACCTACAGTTGTCGGTCAAGGAAGGTGAACATTCAACACATTTGTGACAAACTTGTCATTTTAATATTTTGCCAATTTTGTGAAAATGTAATCACACATTGTCCACATGTACTATCTAGACCTATTAGGAGAATCATGCATTATGGCGGAGGCATACCAGTCGCCATAGTGACATTTCTAGTTCTCTATACCTTCAAATTGCCCAATGCATGTAGACTTATAAAAGGGTTAAAAGTCCTCAAATCCCCAAATACATGCTCTCTTAGAAAATGTAGCCATTCATCCAATTATATCTAGTTCAAGGAAAGTGAATGCTCAACACATAACATGTCATTTTAATATTTTGCCAACTAGATGAAACTGTCATCACACATTGTCAAGATGTAATATAGACCTATTTTAGGAGAATCATACATTATGGCGGAGGCATACCAGTCGCCATAGTGACATTTCTAGTTTGTCTTTTTTATTTTTTCCAGGATGATGAGTTGTTTTGGAGTAATTTGAGATTAAAAGTGTGGAATTATTTTCATTGTACATTGTAGTTCATGACTTTTATTCAAGAAGGGCCCTCCCTCCTCAGCATTGTGGGGAGGTAAAACATTGCGTGATGATCGATTGTGGCCTTGCAAGCATAATCTAGTACATGTGATTTACTCTAGTGCGGAAGATTGAGGGATATTGCTATGATCCGATTGGTTGATTATTGACAATCAATTATGAAAACTTATGTAGCAACCACGATCGGGTAAGCTCTGAGATTGTGGACTTCGGCCAGTCTTTTTGGCTAATATTTCACATTTGCTGTAAGCCCAACTCATGCAAGCACTTAATAACTCACAACAAGTGAAAAAAAGATCAAAATTTGTGTATGCACATGAAACATGTGTATACCCACTCAATAGACTTTTTCCCCTGTTTTTCTTGGGGGGTGGGTTGGCTTTAATTTCAGGAGAAATATATTTGTACCTTTGTCAATCTTTCCCTGTGCTCATGGTAGTAGCAGAACTTCTGTTTAACCAATAAAAGATTAAATTTTTCCCCCATTGCATGTGTGCTATGCATGAGACTGATGACATCACTGTACAGTTTTGACTATACTGCTGCTCCTTGATATAAACTATGACTCTTATCATTACTGATAAGCATTTGTTTGAGGGAGCTTGGGGTTAATGTTCATTGTTGCAATCCCCAATCATCATTGATATTATTTTTACACAGTGTATGAAATAATAGTCACAGAGACCTCAGGGACTTGTATACCAAATTATCCTGTGTTTGTTTGTACACAGAATGCTTAACCTGAGTGTGATTTGATAGCAAAGAACTTGACCTCAAGTGTTTCATTGCTTGAATATTTGTGGCCTTTGCAGTTACAGATACATCAGAGTACTCGTCAATATACTATGTAATACCTTATTTTGTAAATCTCAACTGAGCCAAGGGTACAAGTGAGCTGTTGTGATGGATTTTTGCCCATTGGCTCTGTTGTGCCATACTACATGTAGTCATTCATTCATCATCCACACAAATGCAGTCTGTTGTACTAATATGTAGAACTCATAACATTCAGACTCACTTTGAAAGTCAAACTTGGTAGGAAACAAACTTGTTCAAGAGGTGGTGTGGAAAGCCCTACTGAGGTCCATGATGGGGCCCAAAGGGATAATAGAGTGTGTTGTAAAATATTAAAGGTGTTGTAGTTGTTTCTTATACCCCCAACCACACATAGTGTGTATGGAGGTATATAGGAATCACTCTGAGGTCGGGTGGCCAGTCGGTCGGTCCGTCGGTCGGTTGGGCGGTCAGTCGGGTGGGCGGTCAGGGGGTCGGTCCGTTGCAAAATCTTGTGGATGGAACTCCTCTCTCATTTTTTGAGCACTTTACCCCAAATTTGGCATGTGTGACCGCTATCAAAGGTAGATGTGCAAGACACCTTTTTCGTTAGTATTGCATGATGCATTGCCATGGCAACGGCAAATTAAAAAAAAAAAATCTTACAAAAACTTGTGGATCGAACTACTCTCATTTTTTGAGCAATTAGCCCCAAAGTTAGCATGTCTGACCGCTATCAAAGGAAAATGTGCCAGACACCTTTTCCGTTAGTATTGGATAATGAGTTGCCATGGCAATAGCAAATTAAAAAAAAATCTTACAAAAACTTGTGGATCGAACTCTCTCATTTTTTGAGCAGTTAACCCCAAATATAGCATGTGTGACTGCTATCAAAGGAAGATGTGCAAGACACCTTTTTCGTTAGTATTGGATAATGAGTTGCTATGGCAACGGCAAATTTTTTAAAAATCTTACAAAATGTTGTGGATCAAACTACTCTCTCAGTTTTGAAGCAATTCAGTTTGAATTTGGGATATGCGATCAATGTAATGTGTAGTTGTGCAAAACACCTTTGATGTGTGCGTTTAATCTGCCCCCCCCCCCCCCCCCCACGGAAGAAAGCAGTAACTGCATATCTGCTGAGCTGAGATACGTGTAAATGCTATTTTGTGTTTTTGCAGATTCTTTAAAAACACAGAAACATTCAAAAATAATTTTGTGGTATGATTATGCACTATACCTAGTTGTCTAATAATACCTAGGAAAAAATTATGTTTCCGTTATTTCTTTAGATGTTATTTAGGAAAATGTAGTTACTGTGGTGACTTACCCTTGATTTTGGGTAGTTTCCCCATGGAAAAAAGCAGTAACTGCACTCGGTCTACAGATGGCCAGGAGTCTGCTGTTTTCCCTATGGAAAAAAGCAGTATAACTGCACATGTCACATGACCATAGTGAGGAGAATTGTTACCACCACCAGCTTAAAGTTCTTCTACTTTCTGGTTAGTCTAGATCTATAAGATCTAGGACCTAACGTTAGACCTAGACTAGGTCTTGTCCCTTCTAGGAATGAATGGCATTCTGTGTAACAGTAAGGTAATTGAAGTGCCTGGCCTGGTTACTGGACTAGACTATAAAGTATCAAGTCTCTTCGTCTTAGATCCTAGTCGAACTCTGACGTTACACTTAGACTACAGATCTATGCCCAATGTTAGTGCTAGACTGAGATTTAATGTTAGATTAGGCCCTACTGACATTTTGTCTAACACTAAACAGTTAACTCTGACTCTGTAACGTTAGATCTGGTACGCAGTAGACCGAGATCTAGACTAGTAGTAGTGTATTAATACTAGTGCTCCTCTCCCTTCAGAATTTCTACTCATATTTTCAGCTCACCTTGATTTTCTGGTTCTGGCCAAAGCCATGGCCACCATGACTTTTCCTCTGCAATTCATGATAGATTTGCAGGCATGCCTGGACCACAGAATTTTTTCAGTCATTGTGTGACTGCATGATTAAGTTGTAGCACTGTCACTCAGACTGTACCAGACCTGTACTGTGCAAGTGATGACTAGACTGCAGTGTTATAAGCGTGCTGCAAAATTTATGCGCATGCAGCACACATATTCTGCACTCTGAGCGCGCTCAGTCTGCCAGCTTTGCTAGTCTCCAGAAAGAAACTTTTTCTACAACTTGTCATATGATTCCCTGCGGGCAGAGTCAAGTTACTGGTGAAACAATCTTTTTGTATCTACTCCCCTAAATTATAGAAGAAACTGCTGTTTATATTGTTTTAAAAATTGATAGAATTTTTTTTTTTAAGGTACAGTTGAACCTCTCGTATCCGGACAAGTCGGGACCGGGGCTCATCCGGATAAGGGATTTGGCCGGATACGGGAGACTCAATGCTTTATACATGTACATCAGTATACACATGTACTGATGTAGCCCATTGTAGTACCACATGTAGTAATGTGTATACTGCAACCTTTTCATCGTTACACTCAGTAACAGACCCCAAAATAGAGGTGTATGTTAATGTTGGAAGTAATATGTAATTCATGTGTGATTGTGTAGGAGTTCTCAAGGAGTTGGGAACCTCCCTTTCCCCCCGTAATTATTAAAAAAAAAAAAAAAAAAAAAAAAAAATCATGGCGAGATTGCGTCCGTATAATAGAGAGATCCAGATAAAGGGAGGCCGGATAAGAGAGGTTCAACTGTATTAGGAAAAAAGTTTACAGGAAGGATACAGAGTCTGAATGATTAGACTAAATTGTTAGTTACTGCTTTCTTCCGTAGGTTTTGTTAGTTACTGCTTTCTTCTGTGGGGAAACTTGCAAAGTTGAATCAACTGGATGCAGTTACTGCTATTTGCAAAAGTGAAAAATTGTATTTTTGGTCACTTTCAAATTTTTTTGTGTGCAAAACTGACCTATTCACATTAAAGAGCATTGGGTAAACTATTCATTTTTGCAAAAAAGTAAAAATGCATAAAAATGTCAGTTACTGCTTTTTTTCCGTGGGGGGGGGGGGCAGTAATAAATCTGTTGCCATGGCAACAGCAGTTCTTTTTTGTTTGTTTTTTTATCAATCATACAAAAATGTGTGGAGTAACCTAACTCCTACAGTGCTTGAAAATTGGTACATGTGACCACTGTGGTACGTAGATGTGCATACTTACTCTTTCGTCATTGTTGATCAATGGGTTGCCATGGTAACAGCATAGTTTGAATGAAAATCATACCAAAATATTGTGGATTCAGTTAACTGCCTCAGTCTTTGAGCATTTGACTTGAAATTTGGCACACGGGACCACTGTATTATACATGTACGTAGATATGCAATCTTTCGTCAGTGTTATTTTTTTTTTTAAGCATGCAAAAATATTGTGATTTCAGCTAACTCCCTTAATCTTTGAGCATTTAGCTTACAATTTGGCACACATGACCATGTATCTTTATAGACATAATCTTTCATCTGTGTTGAACAATGCGTTGCCATGGTAACAGCATTTTTTCACTAATAAGCATACAAAAATATTGTGGATTCAGCCAACTCCCTCAGTGTTTCAGCATTCGGCTTGAAATTTGGCACATGTGACCACTATAGTACGCAGATGGTGCATACGTAACCTTTTGTCATTGTTGATCAATGTGTTGCCATGGTTACGGCATATTGTGAATGGAAATCAATACAAAAATACTGTGGATTCAGTTAACTGCCTCAGTCTTTGAGCATTTGGCTTGAAGTTTGGCACATGTGACCACTATACCATAGAGATGTGCAGACTTAATCTTTTGTCAGTGTTGAACAATGCGTTGCCATGGTAACATCATTTTTTCCACTAATAAGCATATATAGATATTGTGGATTCAGGTAACTCCCTCAGTCTTTGAGCATTTGGCTTGAAATTTGGCACATGTGACCACTATAGCATATAGATGTGCAGACTTAATTTTTTTGTCAGTGTTGAACAATGCATTGCCATGGTAACAAAATTTTTCATTAATAAGCATATAAAAATATTGTGGATTCAGGTAACTCCCTCTGTCTTAGAGCATTTGGCTTGAAATTTTGCACATGTCTTATTACCATAATAGTATTTAGATGTGCAAACTTTATCTTTCGTCAGTGGTGAACTATGCGTTACCATGGTAACAACATCTTTTCACTAAAAAGCATACAAAAATATTGTGGATTCAGGTAACTCCCTCAGTCTTTGAGCATTAAGCTTAAAATTTGGCACATGTGACCACTATAGTACGTAGATGTGCATACATAATCTTTTGTCATTGTTGATCAATGTGTTGCCATGGTAATGGCATATTTTGAAGGAAAATCATACAAAAATATTGTGGATTCAGTTAACTACCTCAGTTTTTGAGCATTTGGCTTGAAATTTGGCACATGTGACCACTATGGCATATACATGTAGATGTGCAGACTTTAAGGTGCATAGTCACGGTAGTGTAGAGGGCGCTGTTGATGATACTGCCAATCACCGTTAGCATTGATACAAAGATTGCCGAAGTTGAGCTGTCATCAAGAGTAAAGCGCGTAGGTGTTGCTAAGTAACGTTGCCTTCGTTGTCCTCTCTGCGCATCACGCAGTCTGTAGTAATGCCAGGGTGCATGCATATGTGCTTCTTATTATGACATCACAAAAGAAGTTTGCTAAAGCTGTCATCCCCCTCAGCCGGATCATGAGCCGAACTGTGATCGGACCCTGACTACAGTGGATCGGACTTCTATGGACTCGGGGAAGTGGGCCACAGCGTAAGTGCCAAAGAGGAGTCGATAGCATAGGTCTCTATAGGAAGCTTGCGCCGTGCGCCCGCGTATGCATTTGACTAAAACACCGGGACCATGCAGTGTTGAACAATGCATTGCCATGGTAACAGCATTTTTTCACCAAAAAGCATTGTTATAAAGATATTGTGGATTCAGCTAACTCCCTCAGTCTTTTAGCATTAAGCTCGAAATTCGGCACACCAGGTCCTGACCACTATGGTACGTAGATGTGCAAACTTAACCTTTTGTTATTGTTGATCAATGCGTTTCCATGGTAACGGCATATTTTGAATGAAAATCACACACAAATATTGTGGATTCTGGTAACTGCCTCAGTCTTTGAGCATTTGGCTTGAAATTTGGCATATGCAACCGCTATAGTACAGAGATATATGCAAACTTCATATTTCATCATTGTTGAACAATGTGTTGCCATGGTAACTGTATTTTGAATGAAAATCATACAAGCATTTCGATTCTCCGAACTCTCTCCGTTTTAGAGCATTTTGGCTTCAAATTTGGCACATGTTGCCGCTACATTACCTAGATGTGCAAAAATTATCTTTTGTCAGTGTTGAAAATGTGTTGCCATGGTAACAGTATATTTTGAATGAAACTGATACACTAATATTGTGAATTCAACTAAGCCCCTCAGCCTTTTAGCATTTGACTTGAAATTTGGCACATGTGACGGCTATGATATATAGTTTTGCAAACTTCATTTTTTCGTAATGTCCAACATTGTGTTACCATGGTAACACAATTTTCTTAAAGAAAACCATAGAAATCATCAGTTTATTTATCTTGCTCACTCAGTTTTTATGCCTCCGCCACGAAGTGGTGCCGGAGGCATTATGTTTTCGGGTTGTCCGTCCGTCTGTCCGTCCTTCCGGCCGTCTGTAATGAATTTTGTGGATAGCAAAACTAAAAAACCTTTTGAGGTATCCTAATGAAACTTGGCATGTAGTGTATTAGGGGGTGAAGTTGTGCCTATCAACTTTTGGGTGCACATGCTCAAGGTCCAAGGTCAAGGTCAAATACGTAAAATTTCACTATTTCCACCATATCTATGCAATGTCTGAAGATATTTTCTTGAAACGTAGTTTATACTTGTATTACGCAATTAAGATTCTCTGGTGAAAGTTTGGGGTCATGAGGTCAAAGGTCAAAAGGTCAAGTAGAAATATTTAAATTTCACTTTTTTCTCTGTACCTTGGAAATTGTTCAAGGTATCCTCATGGAACATAGTGTATACATGTACTGACTGGCAGTGATTATCTAGAGAATTTAGGGTTCATGGGGGTCAAAGGTCAGGGGTCAAAGGTCAAGGGCAACACTTCAAAATTTTACTATTTCCCTCATATTTATTCAATGCCAGCAGGATTATTTTTTTTTTTAACACTTGGTGTATGGTTGTATAACCCAATAGAGATTCACTGGGAAGTTTCTTTTTTTTTTTCTTCTTTTTTTTGCCTCAAAGGTCAAAAGGTCAAAGATCAAGTAAAAGTGCTGAACTTACTTTTTCCTCCATATCTCGGAAGTGGCTCAAGTTGTCTTGAAACTTACTACAAATGCATGTTCTGCCTGACAGTGATTATCTTATGAATTTTAGGGTCAAAGGCCAGATGAAAATGGTAACAATTTACTATTCAATACAGAAATTGCACTTTCTCTTCATATCTTGAAAATTACTCAATCCATAAGCTTATGAATGGGTCAAAGTCAAGTTAAAGTCCTAAAATTCCCAAATACATGCTCTCCTGTTCATCCATTTAGACCTAGGTCAAGGAAGGTGAACATTCAACACATTTGTGACAACGTTGTCATTTTAATTATTTTGCCAATTTTGTGAAAATGTAATCGCACATTATCCACATGTACTATAGATCTATTAGGAGAATCATGCATTATGGCGGAGGCATACCAGTGGCCATAGCGACATTTCTAGTTGAGCACTTGACTTTAGATGTGGGACATGTGAGTGACTAACAGTGAGCAATACATTTGTGACCCGCGACAACGGTTTCAGGCAAAAGTTGCAAGAGCAAATTCCCTCCTAGGCAGGGTACAAAGATTTTGACCGTTATTTTTGTCTATTTTGGGTTTTCGCAGAAATTTAATCTTTGATATGTTTTCTACATCTACACTAAATTTCACAGCATAACATTAAGTTTTTCCTACCGAAAATAGAATTTTAAACACCCTATGTTGGATCACACTCGTCAGTATTGATCTTCTTTCGAACGCCGCACCACTATGCCCAGTGTTGCTACGGCGCGGCATCTCGCGTGCGATTGGATAGTGCGTCGCACACATTTACATAGTTCGGCTTTCAGAGATACGCCTCGCAGTGTGTCGGAAATGTTTTGTCCACGCATGCATGCTCCATCGTTGTTACTACAATAGATACTTTCGGTCTTTAGTGTATCCTCTTCATTTGGCTTTCTATTCGAGCTTTTCTACCGCAATGTTCGACAATGGAAGTGAAACAAATAGTGAACAGCAACTCGAGGCAGCACTAACTTAACATGAAAATAGATACGATAGGGAACATGGTTTAAGCGTATCAGAGTGGCAAATTGCCACACAAATCGTGCAACATACGATCGGAAACTGACTTGTTAATTGTGCTTGTAGTAAATATGACAGCAGGTTGACTCAAAAAGACAGCAGAAAAGAGAAAAGGAGTGGTCATAAATAGCCAGTATTCAAATAATACAATGTAGTAAACGTCAATATTACACCAAACCAAGGAGGTTTTATACATGGAGTTCCAACTGGCTGTAATTATTCAAACAGTTGTCAGATTTCTATTGATGTACAAAAGAATTCCAGAGGTGCACTTGTGCCTTTGATGATAGATGTTCGACGCCGCCGTCTTGCTGAGCAATCTGAAGATTCATTTTGAACGTTGTAATAATGTTGGCCATATTTTGCTTATTTATTTATTAAATGAAATGAAATTTCACTTAATGATAAAGCATGTAAAACGAAAGTCAATCCCATCAAGAAATTTGTGCAAAAGTGTAAATCAGAGCTGTATCATGTGAAAATGTTTAAAACTGTACCATCCTGGAAAGCTGGTTTTATCACCTTTCCGCTTAATTTCCACAAATGAAACTAATGTAGAATAATCTTCAAGTATAATTCTTTATTGATAGATATCAGATTAGTGCCCGGGTATGCCCAGTCGAGTAATTTTCATCTTTATTGCAGCATTTTTTTGCTCAATTTCTATTTCCGCATCCTCTTGTCTGTACCACCTACCTCTTATAAGAAGGGATAGCGAAAAGAAATGTACCATCACAAAGACATATCTTCCTTTGAAAGTGGCTGGTGATTATGCAATGAGACATGAGTCAATTGTCTTCGAATCTGCACAGCAGATCCTGTTTGGCTCATGCTTCAAATATTTTTGAGCGGCATGGGTTCAAAGGAAATAAGACAGTTGTGACTCCATTCTCATGAACCTCCTTGACCAAACTAAGTAAAGTCGTGACCGTTTGTTTGTTTGTTTGCTTGCTTGTTTACCGCACAATGCAACACATGCAGGGCTTGAAAAAAAAACAACAAAAAACAAAGAGGAAGTGCGACCCTTTTCATCTTTCTGCCTTCAAAAGGGTCCCAATGATGAAATTTACAAGACAAATCAACCGCTAAGAAAATGTGATTTGTAAAGATGTGGATACGAATGTGCCACCTGCTCCCGTGACGTATACACACAGGCGTAGCGTGTTGATGCTATTGAGTAATACGTGCACCATACACACGTAACCCGCAACTTGTAATTATCGTATCCGCCATCTTGAAAGACGTACAGGAAAACAAACCCGAGCGAAATGCATTGTGCATTCGGCTCCATACGCTGAGTTCAGAGGAAGGTGCCCAGGAAATTTGACTCTCTCAGGCCGCGTTCATGCGAATTTCGTAGCCAGAATCACAAACATGAATCATGATTCAAACGGCGTTTCAAATCACGGTCTCAGTGGAAGAGCGTTCATGCGGGCTTTTGCAACGCTGATTCTGGCTCTGCTCATCCTTTGCCATTGTGCAGCGCACTGCGCAGTTTGACCATGTCTCTGCAACTCGAGCCAGTAGACCTCCTTATGCCAACTGATCAGTCAGTTTATTATAGGCCTTTATGTTTTTATTACGGTGAATACTTTTCAATAAGCTGTGGCATTCAGGCTCTGCCCACAGATCAAGGAATAATCTTAATTCTTCGTCTCTCCAATTGTTTTCCCTTGGTAGACACAGCGCTGTAGCCATTACTATTATTAACTCAATCGGAGATTACATGTATTATTATATTAAAGATAATAAAAAGTTTTGGTACCTCAAAAGTGTCCTTGAATTTCCTTGTCTTAGTTTGTGTTTCAGGTTAAAGTACATTTCATATAACTAACACTGTGAGACTTACTCACCCCAAAGTGCTCTCATGTCTTAGTAATCATGCAATTAACTGCGATCAGCAGCCCCATACGCATAGCGACCAGCAGTCCCATACGCATAGCGTAATCGGGCTTCGCATTGTAGCATTCAGGATCATGACAGATTTAGTATCGCAGGGTAAATGTCAACTTAAAATCCCATAAATTCTTCAATTTGAAGACTTACCAATTAACTTGAAGTATTGAAAACAGGCTTCGGGCAACGTTTGGTTCTGCCTATAGTCCCTTTCTGTTCGAATTGATGACTGAATGTGACTCGGTCGACAGGACCTTGGGAGAGCTACATACAGTACACTGAATACTACAGCCAGTGCATGCGAACACATCACATGCACACAAATTTCAAATCCATGAACGGATAAGATGTTTGTGTGCGCATGCGCTGGCCATGGTATCCAGTGTATGTAGCTCTCCCAAGGTCCTCTCGACCGAGTCACATTCAGTCATCAATTCGAACAGAAAGGGACTATTGGCAGAACCAAACGTTGTTCGAAGCCTGTTTTCAATACTTCAACTTAATTGGTAAGTCTTCAAATCGAAGAAATTTTTGGATTTTAAGTTGACATTTACCCGCGATACTAATTCTGTCATGATCCTGAATGCTACAATGCGAAGCCCCATTACGCTATGCGTATGGGGCTGCTGGTCGCAGTTAGCTATGCGTACAATGGGCTGCACGCTGCTGGTTGCAGTCAGTGGTTTCGTACAATATTTATCGACGCTGGACAGCGTCGGCTCTGGTACAAAACCATTATTGCATGATTACTAAGACATGAGAGCACTTTGGGGCGAGTAATTCTCACAGACAACGTACTTTAACCTGAAACACAAACCAAGACAAGGAAATTCAGGGAAGCTTTTGAGGTACCAAAACTTTTTATTATCTTTAAACAGCTAGATACTATAGAATCGGTGTATGGCGTTGATGTAAACAAACAAGTGCAAGTATGGTACCAAAACACACGATTCATAAGACGTACACAAGCACGCAAACAGAACAAGAAGCTGTGGGATACCCCATGAGACACGCATGCGCACAGCGCACAATGACGTCATAGAATCATGATTAAAATCACGGTTGCGTTCATGTGGTTACGGCGATCGTGATTCTGGCAGAATCATGATTCAAAATGCCCTTTTTCTGCATTTCAGATCGGCGTTTTGAAACGCGTTTAAATGGAAAAATCGCATGAAACACGTTTAGCGACTAAACGTGTTTAGAAACACAATTCTAGTTTCACATGAACGCAGCCTAAGTGAGCCAATCAGAAGCCGCTGTGGTTGCTAGAGGCGAAGCTTAATCTTGATTGGCACCATTGTACGGATGGGTGATTCTCACCTCGCATCGCCACTGGGCATTGTCTTCGAGCATGAAGGGAATCTTCAAAGCCTGTTTTCTCGCAATTTTGTCAGGCTAACAAATCAAAAAGTGCATTATATTTCGCTTTATATGACCACTTACAGTACCGGAGAATGCAGATGTTCTATATCAATGTAATTCAATGAAAAAATGTATTTTCAAAATTCCTGACTTTTGCCTGAAACCGTTGTCGCCGGTCACATTTATTCACTGTTGAACAGTGCATTGCAATGGTAACAATTTTTTTTTCCATTAAAAAGTAAAAAAAAATGATGAATCTTGGTTGAACTAATTCCCTCAGTTGTGGGTTGGGATTGATATTAATCACAATGAGTGATAGTTCTAGTTTTTTGAGAAGCAGCATACAAACGTTGTATTGCATGCACATCCTTATTAATGAGATATTACTTGTTGTTCACGACAGTCACATTGGTTGTCTAATTTGGCAAGGAAGAGGGTACTAATTTAAAAAGGATAGGATCAAAACATTTACATTGACATTTTTATGGTCTGTTCATACAGTGTGAGGTTTTCTTCATAATTGACAGGAAGCATGCTACATGTATATCAGGGGATGATGCAAAAGTCTTAGCATTTATGGGCTAAACTCAGTTTGGGTTTGATGATAGAGGATCAGCTGTAGCCATTCATTTGCTCCTATCCCATTGTCACCTTGCCTCATTTTCCATTTTCATTTATAGAAGAGGGAAGAAAGTTCAAAATTGTACTATATTTGGAGTAATATTTGGTGTCCCCACTCCATAAACTCATTATTTTTGATGTAGCATAGCATGGTGCTCTCAGGAGTGTAAGCCACATTTACTCATTATTGCAATACGTTGAGCAAAGTGTTATGGAGTATTGAGAACTACATGTAATATCTAGAAATTGGTTTTCATGGAAGCCTGTGATAGTTCTCATGTCATTCAACACTAATAATAATCTAGTGACATAGTCAGATATTTTAGATCTGTTGTTCAGTTCTGTCTATTAAGCACTAAATTTTACACACTATTATGTAGACTGATATTTATTTCTATATTGAGACAAAACTGAACAGTTTCAGTGTCCTTCACTGTGCTGTATGAATGTCTATGTGATACATGCACTGCCTTTTTATTTTTGCAAAAAAGAGTCAACTAATTTACAAAATTGATACAAAAATGTTGCTTTCCATATCAAAACACATGTACATTACATGCTGTGCGTTGTTGTCAGGGTGGAAAATCACTGATTTTTCATGTGAAAAGGCTGACAACTTATTTTGTCATTTTATGAATCTGGTTCTTAATTGTAAATTTTACCACAGTCTATAGAACTAGCTTAGATATCACAATTTGCAAAATATTATGCCATGATGGTGAGGTTACGCACTCACAGACCTTGTGTCCATACAGGTGTTATTATGCCCCACCCCCACCATGCTGGAGGTGTTGTGACCTACAACTGTAGGAGTGTTTTGGGGTGTGGCCTACATGTATTAAACCACAACCAAATTTTGGTGTTTCCAACCCAGGCTATTCCACATGCAAGTTTTGTATTGCAAGACCTCTGAAAGACCAGAGATCTTCATTAATCTCTTGGAGGTCTCTGAAAGTCTCAGAATGTATGTAAGATGATCTTTCAGTGATCTCCTAATAGTCTGAATTTTGGTCTCTCAGTGAACGTTTTGCAATCTTCAAGGTCCCACAAAGATCTCAGAGAATCTTTCTAAGGTTACTTTGTGGTCTCTCAGTGAGGTATTGTGATTGTTATTATTATTATTTTTTTCTTTTTTAGCCATTCCTCATGGAGGCTACATGTATTAATATCTGGTCTTGGAGATTGCTGAGTCCCGGGTTTACTCAGGCAAGCGTCTATGGGAAATACGTGTTGTAGCAAAATCAAACCATCCTCAATGGGTTACAATGTAAGGGTCTCTGTGATGTGGAATGGGTGCTTTCACCAACACACATAGTAATGCATGAGACTATGCTTTGTGCCAATGAGCAGCTCCCTAATGTCAATGAATTATTTAGTTTTACAGACAGTGCTATGTTCTGCAGTCAACTGACTTTTTATTTATTCATTTTTTTTTTTCAGTCAGCCACTAATGGCTGTTGTTTTCATGCCAATTTAGGAGAGATTAAACAAGTCTGAAATGCAGAGGGCAGTGCAAACAAGTTGGATTTGTGTAGAGTAGCTGTGATTGCAATACTTTACATGTGACCACCTTGCTGAAAACCCACAAAAGTTGCTGATTACATGTAGGATTCTCTGTAATCGATCAAATTACAAAATGTCATTCATAAACCAACCCATATTTTTTTGTCTTACATGGAGAATAATATTTTCATTCCCTACTGTCAAAATATGGCGGCTTAAAACAGAACTGAAATCAAAATAATAACTATTTTTCTGGACTATGTATATATATATATATATATATATATATATATATATATATATATATATATATATATATATATATATATATACAGGGCTCGACACTTACGGTGGCCCGGTGGCCCAGGGCCACCAAAAATGAAAGTCGGGCCACCAACATTTTTTGAAAAGTATGTCAATAAATTCGTAACTTTTTTGCGCCGGAAATTAGCAGTTAAATTTGTCAAAAGGATGGATGAAAAGGACTGAATGAGTGCCTGAGAGTGAGTGTTGCAAGTTTGTTGAAGTTTATTAATGAGTAGATATGTCCAACTTCTGATTCTTACTATCATAAAACTTAAATATTTGACTCAATTAAAAAAAAGGACTTTTAATGTTTTTATTGTATTTTTTTCCGGGACACCAAACATTTGAAATGTAGGATTTTGGTGGCCCCATTGGGCCACCAAACATAAAAGTTAGTGTCGAGCCATGATATATATATATATATTTGTTGTTGTTGTTGTTGACAGGTGTGCCTAGGCACTGCTTTCACTGGGAAATACATGATGTAGAACGTTCTCTGATCGTTCTACGTGGACCGCCTGACTGACCCTAAGCTTTAAATCCTCTTTCAACCATTTCTATGAAACTGCATCCCCTAACTCTCTTTTTATTTCAATCATTTGAATGGGTTAGGATGGTCCAAAGTTGGAAGGAGGAATTTGTTCTAAGCCTACTCTTTGTGGGTTGTGAGCTGGACAGTCAGATATAGTATCCTGTCCTGCATACATGTACATCATACACTAGCGCTATCTCATGCATTACATCGTCACTGACTGTTGTACAGCAAGCCACATGTGTGAATGAAAACACAAACAGGCATGATCTTTTCCATTTGTGTTATGTTCTCACATTTGATAATATTTCACATGCTGATTGTTCTTCATGTTATATGCTCAATCATTATTCAAAATCCCACTTTGGAAATTGTGTCCTTCAGTTTATACCTGTAAACAAATACATGTATACACCTATATTCAAAAAATGCAGAAATACAATCTTATCGAAATTCTGAAAAGTGGTGAATGTTTTGATTAGTATGAAATCCTCCCCCTCCCCCTTGAAACTGGGATGTGGCCTACGTATACGGCAAGGCAGCCTTATGGCTGGCAAACGTGGTTTTCCTATTCACAGTAGGCATACATCATCATGATATTCACCTACATATTGCTATTAAACGTGATATATTTGCGGCATGAAATTTTCGCGAATTTGAGCCGACGGCCTTTTTCGTCACGAATTGCCACTGGCATTCAATGTATACAGTGTAGACGAGAACTTTCGTGTGCATGTTATTTTCGCGAATCTTGGTGCTCGCGAAATTCACAAAATTAAAATGCACACGAACAATCCTCGTTTTACAGTATAGTAAACTGATTATCAACAGTATAACCTCTTAGATTGTACTCTTGTTTCCAATCATATGTAACTAATAGTATTGTGCATTAAAGTTGTCTCTTTAGTGTTGAATGTTAGCTGTTGATGTGGATCTTAATTCTTTAATCTCTGTGTGTCTCTGTTTCTTTTCTCCAGTCACTCACACAGAAGTGCAAAAAATGTGCAGTGATATCTAGCTCTGGTCATATGCTAGGTAGTAAGAGAGGCAAGGAGATAGACAGCATGCCCTGTGTCATCCGCATGAACAACTCGCCAACAGAGGGCTTTGAGGAAGATGTTGGTCAGCGCACCACAGTACGAATCGTTTGCCACATGTCTACTGAGCCGGTCAATGCAGACTCTGAGGACTTACTCAGCCCAGCTAACCATCAGAGCAAACCTGAGAAAATCTTGTTTTTTGGTCTCAATGAACCAAACCACAAGTGGGCTCTGGAGAAAGCTGAGATCATGGTGGACTCCTTCCCAGAGGTGGATTTCTACTCCCTAGATGAGGTTGGAGAAAAGCAGTCAGATCGCATCTTTGAGCTGGAGACTGGCAAGAACAAGTAAGTTTTATAGATCTATACCAGCAGAGAATACTCTTGGCATGAAATTTAATATACAGTGGTATGTGGAGATGACAGTGTATTGCTTGACACAGGCTTGTAGTTGAGCCCCAAAAAGAATAAGTACACCATAGGGCATGGCAACAATGCCAGATCAAGAGGAGCTGGTCTGCATCTAATGTACACACGGTAGATGGACCGGTCTTTTATAGATGTTTTATTTGTTGGATATTGATTTTACTTTTAATGTAGTTTGTAAATTTCTTTTGGTTTCATAGTTTTATGAATACAATGTCAGAGTACCTGCATGTCATCTTGCACTGATTCTCCCTGAGAAAGGATGGGTTTGAATGTCTTCTATCTAGAAGCAACAGCAGTATATGGAATCTTGTAGCTGCTGGTGCTGTTTTTGCGGTTGAAGAGTCTCATTTCAAAACGGGTTAATTTTATTCATATGTTCTTTTTGTGATAGACAAAAGCTGCTTAAAAGCTACCAAAATGATAAGGAAATGTGGGATACTTTTAATCATAACTTTAAGCATATTCTTTGTTATGTAATAGATGAGGTATCAAAAGGAAGGTTTAAATTTGCTCTAAATGTGATGATGAGACCTACTTTATCATGTTTTAAAATAGCACTTAGAATGCGTTTTGTAATGGGACTCTTCAGGTGTTTGTGACAATCTGCTTATTTGGATTTAAGGGGGATGGCAGCCCTGTCAAATGCAGAAATAAGGTATTCAGTTCACAATCCCTAGAAAGATTCATTTCCAGGTGTAATAGTAAAAAGTGGTTTCTTTCACTGTGGTTTTATTTTCATGCTCTTTGTGTTTTGAGGTTGAACCGCGAATTTAACATCACGCGAAAATGTTTTGAAAAGTCGCGTGAAATTAACCACGCAAGGAAATGTTTTGAACTGGCCGCTTGTTACAACGCTGTTGCGCACACACGAAAACTCCGCGCATTGCAGGTATTGATGATATTGATGGTCAACACACACACAGATTTTGCTGACCGCGAATTTAAACGCACGTGAAAAGGTCGGCACCAATGGAAACCTCGAAAGTATCTGTACATGAAAGAAACCACTTTTACAGTAGATACATACATTGTACCTTTTTGTTTGGTGTACATTTCTCCTACATGTATATATATTTCGTTTTTGTGAAGAATAAAAGGATTATTTACACAAGGAGAGACAGAATTCAGAAATAGAAACAGAAGATTTGATAAAAGAACTCGTCAGTAAAAGTTCCCCTCAAGTATGACAGCATTTTAACTCAAAAGAATATTGTACCAGAAGGTTTGTAACCATCTGTATATTGTATCAGTATTTGAATGCCCTTGTTCCAACCAATGTGATGTCCTTACAGTTTGTCCATACAACCCTAGTGAGCATGTGATTGGAGCATAATTTGCATATATGTACAAATTTGTACAATGTACCTCTGATGTTTTTCAACATGTACACCAATAAGTTGTAGATACACATACCATTGCTGTGTAGGTTTACAAGTGTACTTTCACATTTTCTGTTTCCCTTTACAGAAGCTATTCTCATACTACATGTACAATGTACCGTATCATTCAAATTGTCATCCAGCATGTACTTGTCTTATTTGACCCAGATTTCCACTGTTCTTGTACACTTTTGGGCAAGTCCAAGCTACAACGCGTGGGACATCACAAGAAGATTTAGCCCTATATTGCACTGTTAAAATTGAAACTTCATATGTTGGGTTGCTTTTGATAGCTAGTAGGTATCTTCATTCAAAACAATAGAAATAATGAGAATCACGCGTTCAGTATTTAATTTATGCAAATTTATTCTCCAGTAACGCGTGGGACCACAAAAATTGTCCTTTTTTTCTTCTTTTACTTTTATCTCAATTATTGTGAAAATACTTGGTATACTATAAAATCATTACAAACATCTTTTCGTACAACAATTACTGTACCTGAAACAAAACATTTCAGAAAAAATCATGAAACTGTTTTCTCTCAAGGTCAATTATAGAAAGATAGGTATAGTAACGCGTGGGACAAGTAACGCGTGGGACATTTTTGTCACTATGAATATTGTGATGTGAATTGCACATTTGCTCAGAGAAACTTTAATATGGGGTACTAATTATCTAAATAGATGTATTTCTAATAAATTCTTGCAAATTCAAATGATTTAGACCCACCAAAACAATAGATATAATAAAAAATATGAAATGCCTGTGTTATCCTTTATTTTTTAACATTTGACTTTGAATGTGACCTTGAAAATAGCATGTAATGATCTTTTGTGAATTATTTATCCAAAGTGGAGTTTTTCACCAAATTTCAAGTCAGAATTCAGAAAATTACAAAAAATCCCTCAATAATGTACACATTTCCCATAGAAGACTAAGATTTAGTACACTTCCATTGACTTGTACACAAATCGTCCCACGCGTTACTAAAATGTCCCATGCGTTACTAAATCTAATTGAAAATTGCAAGTATGAGATTTATCAGACTAACTTTTTATCTCTTGGATATGATTAGGTCCATTGTGAATTTGGTCTTTTGAAAGTTTCAGGTCAATTAAATCATTAACTTTTATGCAAATGAGAAATAATGACCTAAAAAAGTAACGCGTGGGACATGCTAATTTTGGCCCATCCCTCATTTGCATATTTAATCAGTTGAGAAACTGAAAATCACAGTCATGATAACTTGTTAGTCAGACTTAAGGTCACCATACTTATTTTCGTAAAAACTTGTAAAAATTAAAATATATATTTTAAAATGCAGAATTTTTGAATGTCCCACGCGTTACTCTAAATTTTAATTTATGCAGATTAATTAATTTATTGCTGGTTATGCGGAAGGATTTTTACTTTTTCTTCTTGAAATTCATGTATTTTAACTTCTTAGCTTTAAAATGATACCAAGTTTATGTAGATTGACCCATTTTGAATTTTCAGTCTTGTGTGATCAAATAGCTTGGACTTGCCCTTTTATCTTCGTACATAATGTAGTCTTGTAGAGGTTTATTTTCATTCAGTTCATAATTAGAATGCAATGTTAACCAAGGAACAATCTCTCTCACATGATGTGAGACACATCAGTTGTATAGTGTGTGGTGCATGCATCAACCCCTCCAAATAAATAACAACTGGCCTCTACTGAATAGTGAAGGCCTTGCAGAGACGTGTTATGGCTCAAAGCCAAGGCTTCTTGTTTGTTAGCTGTCAGTTTCTGTGCATATCGACAGTACAGTATATGGAATGGGCTTATATGCCTTGGACTCTCTGTCTCAGGAGAAACGTCCATGGAGTAATTGCGCTAAAAAAAGGAAAAAAGATATGAGTTAACATTACTTTAGAATGCTCACAGATGAATAGATTATGGACAAAATTGATCAAATGTGATGAGCAATGTGTCTAATTTTTATATTCTTTCCATTTCATCAGCAGACCCAGTTGGATTAACAATTTGATATTTGAAAAGTTCCCTTAACTTTACATGTGCATTTTTATGCCTCCGCCAACGAAGTGGCCGGAGGCATTATGTTTTCGGGTCGTCCGTCCGTCCGTACGTCCGTACGTCCGTCCGTCCCGTTTTGTTTTTGGCGATATCTCAAGAACCGTGTGGCGGTTTTGCATCAAAATGGTGTGAGGGTATATCCTTGGGGGATAATACTTTGTGTGGATTTTAGGGTCACAGGGTCAAAGGTCAAAGGTCACAGGTTATTTTGTGAAGAAAAAAAATTGAAATTTCATGTTTTTCTCCATATCTCGCAAATGGTTCAAGGTATCTTCATGGAACTTAGTATATGCTTGTACCGATGGGCAGTGATTATCTAGGGAAGTTGGGGGTCATGGGTCAAAGGTCAGGGGTCAAAGGTCAAGGTCAACTCCTCAAAATATAACTACTTTCCTTATATTTATGCAATGCCTGAAGGATTTTTTTAAAACTTGATGTATGCATGTATAACCCAATATATATTCTGTGGGAAGTTTCTTGCCAAAAGGTCAAAGGTCAAGTGAAAGTGCTAAATTGCACTTTTTCCTCCATATTTCAAAAATAACTCAAGGTATTGTCATGAAACTTACATATTTATGCATGTTCTACCTAACAGTGATTCTCTTTGGAACTGTGGGGTCAACGGTCAAAGGCCAGGTTTCGATAATACTATTTTACCATTTGATACTGAAATTATACTTTTTCTCAATACCTTGAAAATTACTCAATGCATAAACTTGTAAAAGGGTCAAAAGTCAAGTGAAAATCATCAGTTTCCCCAAATACAATGTACCTGCACTCTGAAATTTTAATCATTCATCCAATTGAACCTAGTTCTAGGAAAGTGAACATTCAGCACATTTGTGGCAAACCTGTCATTTTAATATTTTGCCAATTGTGTGAAACTGTCATCACACATTGTCAAGACATTGTACTATAGACCTATTAGAAGAACCATGTATTATGGCGGAGGCATACACCATTCGCTGTAGCGACATTTCTAGTTTTTTTTTTATGGAATTGATTATTGTACTATATTTGAAGGTCAGTGTAATCACATGAGATATTACAATGAACAGTATATCATCTGTGAATTACCACCAGAAAGATGAAAGAAAGTGATGGTATATTCATGTACAGTGTATGTGTAACTACAAAAAAGTACATCTTCACCCCTACTGCAATGGAATGAGCCAGCATTGCTATGTTGGTTGATGCTCAGTGACACTTGACACAGCAACTGCAAGCAGAATTCACTCATATCTCACTGTGTATACCTTGGTGGCCTCATAAGCCGCTTGTGGCTTGCCAACATCTGTACATTGGTGAAGGGATGGGGGGGGGGGGGGAGCAGCTGTCAGTTGGACTAGTACATTGACATTACTCATTGTTGTTTGCTTGCTTTTTTTTTTTCACTCAGTATTTCTTTATATAATACCCAGGAAGCTTTTGAAGGCATGCCAAAGTCTGCAAAATCTGATTTGAATTCTGAACTGTACAAATGGTGCAAGTGATGAAGATGATGAACCACTCAGAGCTTTGAATGATTTGACATTGTGCAAACTTGACATGTTTTTACTCATGCCAGCAATTTCCTCTATTTTCTTGTTTCTTCAATGGAAGTAAACATCCGTTGTAATTATTCATTTTTTGAATACATGAACAATAAATTAGAAGCAATTTTTGTGCTCAGTTTCAGAGGAAGCATTATAAGATAATAAAGCCCAGAAGGAGCAGTACTAACATTGTTAATGTGTAAGTCAGTTGCCCTAACATTACCTTGCAGAAATTTGAATGTATTGTACACGTACCTAGACAAATGCCACATTTGTTCCTTTTATTGCTGAATTGTATCTCCTCCCATGACACAAGAAAATCAGTGAACACTTTCATAGAGAAAATAGAGTGCCACATTTTCACAACTATTTATTTCCCTTTGTCTTTTGTATTTCTTCAGGTATGACACCAATACCTGGCTGTCAACAGGCTGGTACACCATCTTGGCTGCACTGGATATGTGTGAAGAGGTTCACATGTATGGCATGGTGGACGAGAATTACTGCCAGTGAGTAAGATATGAATTTAAAAACAAGAGCAGAACAAGACATAATGAAAGATGGCTTCACTGTTTTTAACCCTAAGTAGGCCGGGCTATTTCTGTAGATTGAAAAGCCGGGGGGGGGGGGGGGGGGGGGGGGGGGGGGACTTCAGGTTATTGATTGCCAATAGCCTCTTTTTTTTTTAACTCTACCTGCAATCACTTTTAGAGTGTGTTTTGGATTCAGCAGCCATGTGCCATCCAGTCAGGTTTCTTGTGTATGCTCTGGCTGTCATGTCTCTGGCTTGATTTCATTCATTCAAGTCTATTATATCCTCTGGATCAGGAATCTAGAGTCTGATTTTCTGTGCATTGTTGATAATGTACTTTTCAATGAGACCACATATTTTTCACCTTAAATGCAGGATGTGTGTCAGCACATAAATTACCTTCAGTTGTCAGTGTCACATTTCCTCTCATATTTCTCTTGTGGTAAGTATTTTTTTTTTTTTAAACCCATCTGAATACTTTTTCCCCCAACATGTTATTCCATTTCATTCATTTTGACCTCTCTCAGGCGAAATACAGACTCCAAAATCCGCTACCACTATTTCCAGACATGGGACAATCCCACAGAGTGTGACTACTACAAAAGTCATGAGGACACAAGATACTTGGGTGGACATCGTTTTATTACGGAGAAGGCCATCTTCAGCCGCTGGGGGGCCATGTTCAACCTGTCTTTTCACAACCCTGAATGGGAGCCTCCTCGTCTTGCTGACATCATTAATAAAAAGCTGGACACACCTTTTGTGTCTAGAGATGAGCAGGATAAGAGTGTCATTGGAAAGCTCTTTGAACAATTTGCTAAGTGGGCTTTCAGCAGTATGATGTAGACTCTTTGCCTCCAATTTACACTGGACAGGAAAAGCAAAGCAAGGAACATAGAGGCAGGAAAGTGAGCTGCAGGAATTGTTTTTCCTTTAATAATGAAAATAAAATGAGATGTGACTTTCCAGTTCGAGTGATCACTTGTCACATAAACATGCTACATAGGAAGTTAGTTCATTTTCAATATCATGTATCCCATACCAGATATTTTCCTCATTAATTTTGTGAGGAAAAAAAGTGTGAAATGGAGCTATTAGCCTCTGCGTGCTGTCTTTGTTATGAACCCACCATAGTTTCCTCTTTTTTTTTGGGGGGGGGGGGGGAGGGGGGGGGGAGGGGGGAGGAGGGGGGTATCAGTAGGCCTTGGCCCACTGTGGTCTTTTACATTTGCATTTGAGCCTAAGGGCTTCAGTTGGCTGTTGTCTTGTTGGGTTGTAGATGTAGATGTCACTAATCAAAGCTTTCATGACCATCATGATTGATATCTGGCAGAATCATACTGGGAGTATTTTGAGGATGATCAATTGTAGAGTAACTGTAATGCAAGAAATTAGTCTGAAATGGCTGGTACTGTTGACATGAGAAAAATGTGTCACTAGAAATTTTATTGTAGGAATAAAAAGAAAGTATATATTCTCATTATCTCTGTCAGAAAGAAATTACTTAGATTAAATGTATTCCTTGAATGGCAGTGGTCTTGTAGACTCCACTTTTGGACATAGCCAGGAAGGCTACCACAAAAGGGCTCTTTCTAGGCAACGTCAAAATCTTGTGACCATGGAAACACTATTTCATGTTTGAAGAGTAGATTTGTAAGATAGTATGAAACTAACCTATCAAAGAGCCTGTTCTTTAAAATTAATAAATGCGATCTAAAAACACATTAGGGATGAGGGGTTTGATTTCCTGTCATACCCCATTTATACTAAGCAAAAAACCAGGTTCTGAGGCTTTCTCAAACAGCCTTGAGCAGGCTTTTAGCTCAGTACAGACTACAGAAAAGGAGATCCAATCATGTTCTGAAACCATGTACAGGGGTTGGTTTCACAGCCTCCTATAGCAGCGACAAAGAGCCTCGGCTGCATTTAAATGCTGCAGGTTTCAAGAAGCATTTTTTCCTTTTTGCCAGTCCGGAAGTTAATCCCTGAAGGTCATTGTCCGCTAACGTAAACACACCAATTGTGTTGACTGACCGCTGTTGATAAACACTGCACTACTCGCACATTTTTGTGCTCAATCACATTTGCGGTAATCTATAACATGTATTGGAAGTTGCATGCCATTTATCAGAGGAAAACTCGATTACCAAAAAAACGGAGCCAGCCGGAGCCTGCTTTGGGTGGTTGGCCTGAGCAGTAATAACAGACGAGAGATTGAAAGTAAGAGAATAGTAATCAGAGGGGTGAAGGTTGAGGTGTGCATTTTCTTCAATTCATCTCCCTCTTCAAATGAAATAAGATTGCAACTACTGATCTATAATTTAACAAACATGTCAGAAAAAAGGGAACCACTGGACTCAAACCTGCAATCTGCTCTCTGGGCAGTGACACTACCACTAGGCTATCTCTGGTTTTTCGAAGCTTGGGTATTTGTTCCAAATCAATTGTGTCACTGCTGGCAACCAGGGATAGCCTGATGGTTGTGTCCCTGCCCGGAAAGCTGTAAATGACAGGTTTGAGTCCCGAGGTTACCATTTTCCGACATGTTGGTTAAATTACAGTTTAGCAGTTGCAATCTAACAAATTTCATTTGTAGAGGGAGACAAATTGAAGAAAATTCACATCTCAGATGAGAGGCTCTTCTTTGTTTTTTTTTTTTTAGAGGGTTTTGGGAAACAGTTCAAGGAGGTTCTATATTTTGACAGCAGTGTAAATGGGAGATTAGATTGAATTCAGAATGTAGGATTTAATACTGAGTATAAAAGGCATTTGAGTGTTTCAGCAAATGTGTATTAAAGACCTTCGAAAGTATGCTAAAGGATAAGATTTACCGGAAACAAACCAATTTGATGTAGCAGAGCATGGGAAGGTACGTTAAAAGGAGAGACTTTTGATTGGACAATATTTCATCAAAAGGTCATGATTTTTCTCGTTTTCCTTCTCTGAATTGCAAGTAACCACAGGGTAAAGATGAAAATATCATTTTCCTTTTGGAATGTATTTTTGATGTTTATATGCAAGTAATATAACATTAGATGAACCTGTTCATTGAATTGTGTACTAATTGTCAGTTTAATGGTTCATTCAAGTCTTAATCATATGTGGACACAGAGAAATCCATCCAATGTAAACATAGATGTTAGACTGTTGTTGTGCAATGAACAAACCTCAAGCTATATGTAATGTAGGTATGTGAACACCATTGCTCTTTTTTGAAGCAATGATGTTGACTGCAACTCTTACTTTCTGCATGCATACAGTAACATATTGTGTGATACAGATAGTATGTGAAGTGCATAATGTCCTTCAACTTATGTGCACTGACAGAGTTGCTGGTACTGACAGTGAATCATTGGTAGTGCTCTTACTCGCCAAATACAAATTTGAAGACATTACTTCAGATTAGAATTTAAAAAAAAAAAAAAAATGTAACTGGTATATTCATTTTGGTTTCAGTTCCTAAAGGCACCACTTTGTTGTTCATTGGCTTTACATTGGTTTAAAGCTTTGTTTGTTGAGTGTGACAGCTATCACAACATGCAGGGCATTAAAAAAGTATGTACCAGTATATTTTATACACTTGACCAGAAGGGCATTCAGGTAAGGGCCCTCTGCATTTAACCTGTTAAAGACTAGTCCTGAGTATCAATACTCGGGTAGGTGTCTAAGAAAAATGTGTGTTATAGCAAACTAGTCCATCTTCAAAGGGTTAACAGACAGGTGTCCCTTTCCTTCAGTTGCCTGACAGTTAGTTTTAGTTGTCCTGAGAAGCAGGGAAGTGGGTTTATTGCACCCTTCAGGTGTTTTACAACAAGAAGAGGAAAGAAAATAGCAATAAAAGTTGTCATGCTCAAACCTTCAGTACGTTACCAACATGATACTGTAGATCTTGTGTTCTCAGAGTAGACAAATCACATGTCAAACTACCAAATTGTTCATGGAGTATTCCCAAGTACATGCGAAAAGTTTAATGATAAAGGTGTAAGCATATTGTGATGTCATAATAGGAGACAGCATGGAGATGATTGCCAGGTTGCACCACTGCAAGGTGTTAGTAGAACATTTGGAAGACATTTAAAAAATGATTGATCAAACTTGCCAAGTATTCATAATGTTCATGATTTGGGATGTTCCCAGCGACAGTAGTGATTATTACATTCTGTGAAAAAAATAGTTGCATGCCTTCTTTTTTTTGTGCTATTATTTTTTGTTTTCTGTTTCAGTTTTGTTTTGTTTCCATTTAATATTTTGGTGATATAAAAAGTATTTCCTCTGTCTCTGTCTCTCACATCCAGTATATTATTATAGTTTGTATGAGCAAGAATAAAGAATCAGAACTGAATGCCTTTCTTGCACACGGAATGGCCCAAACACTGCTCCTAGATGGAGACCAGTCAGAATCCAATAGCAAAGAGTCTCCAAGCAGGGAGGTAGGAGGTCTCTTCCCACCTCCCTGGTCCAAGGGACCTGTGTTGAAAGTTAGTCATGAGAGGAGTAGAGACCACAGCAAGTATGTAGCCAGTGGTTCAGTACTTGGATAAACTGTGACATGGTGTAGAGTTTGGAAGCAGTGTGCTATAGTTACTGGCTGTTCCATTGATAGGAAGGTGTTTGAAGTAGGTGCCAGCAAGTTATCAATTTAATAGACTGATATGAATCCAACATGAGACTCTAAACCACACGTTTTTGGTAACAGAAAAGAAGAGAGATGCAAGAGGCAAGTTGTATTCCTTACCCTGGCCTGCAGGAAAAGAATGGAATGAACTGAAATGATGTACAAATTAATCTGGTCAAGAATTATTTGAAATCATAGTTGGTAGTATACATTCTGTGGTCATTTATGTCTTGAGTGTTTGAAAAGGATTATCATGAGTACCAAGGGTGATACTGGCATGAGACCAACACTGAAGTCATGTGTGGTACATAAAATAGATTCTACTTTGGAAACTACCCTGGCTTCCATAGATGTTCATGTGAGTATGCTCCAGTTATCTAGACTGCTTCCTAATTTTATGTGAGAATGAGTCTTTCTGGCAGAATACATGTATTGCTAGAGTCTGCGGGATTGTTTGAAAGGTGTTATATGATTGAAAGCTTTCTATAAAACACACTTCATATGATTATGGCATGAACTCTAGAAAAAAAAGCCAGTTTGTTTCCTCCATTTCAACAAGTTAAGAAATTTGTGTTTTGACAACATTCAGCTTGTCTGCCCCCAAATCAGAAAAAAGCCTTACTTACAGAACTTCTGCAGTTTTTAATGATTAAAATCACATGTGGTACTCTTGTTGAACTTGATAAAAGGTGATTCATAAGAAATATGACGCATGTGATTATTGTGTTGTAAAATTTTGCTAGACTTATTTTCAAGAGTAGCAGAAAGTATGTTGCCATGGTCTCAACATACTACAGCCCCAAGTCAGGAGAAAGCAGATACAATTGTCCAGCTTTGAAGCAGTTTGAAAAAAGAAAAATTGGTACACATGTGTCTCAAAGTAATGATGTGTAAGACCTCTTTTTTTTCATCCATGTACGGCAGAGTACCAAAAGAGAAGTGTTATGCTGGGGTATTAATCTCTTTCAGTTATATTTCTAGTTCTCAAAGATATTGCCAAATTTTTGTCGCTCTTGAAATGCTATGCTTCTCTTGTTTTGTCCACACAAATATCTTTGTTCCCAAATGTATATGTACCATCAATAGTGATTTCCTTTCTGAAGTTTAACTTCAAAGATGTTGGTAGAAGAAATGAGCTACATGTGTAATGAGTTTAATTCTAGCTAACAAATACTAGCATGGTGTTCTTGTTGGAAATGTTTGGTTGTAATTAAGAGTGCAGCATCAATTATTAATGATCAACATCTCAGTTTAATGTTGTGATGATAGTAAGTTGCTTGGTTACTCTTTGTTTTAGAAGGAAAGAAGTCATGATAAAAGCCGAGCACTTTTGCGAACAATGATACTTTGCTAATATTCCACATTTCATTATCTCAGTTGTGATTGTTTTTAATGAATTTGTACAGCCACATCAAATCACTGTTTTTTTTTTCATATTTTCTGTTATCATTTAACAATTTTGTAAACATAGGCCTGTATGATAGTTAAAGAGGATGTACAAGTTTTCATAAGATTGGATGTCCTTTTGGTTCTTGAGGGGCCTTGTATGATTAAAGTAAACCTGAGTGTGTGGCAGCCAGATACTCCCTCTTCTTTCCTAGGTTTCCTCCTTGCTGCATATGTAATAATGCATTCTTGATGTGAAATCAAATCTTCTTACTCAGAGTACTGTAATGTGACAATGATGTTGGAGGTGATAGTACCAATCTGGTTGATTCCCGTAGGACTCGATGACTGTGTCAAAAGTGAACTTGCTATATGGCTTACAATGTGGTTAGTGTTTAGTATGAGTGAACTGTGAATTGAAGTGGACACTTGATAGAATTTTAAATGATCATTAAACCTTTGGTTCATACTGGGATTATTAGGACAGAAATCTAAACCTTTGGTTCAGACTTTGGATTGCTAGGACAGAAATCTATGTGATCATTAAACCTTTGGTTCAGACTTGGGATTGCTAGGACATAAATCTATGTGATCATTAAACCTTTGGTTCAGACTTTGGATTACTAGGACAGAAATCTAATCAGTAAACCTTTGGTTCAGACTTGGAATTGCCAAGACAGAAACCATGACAGCACACAGTGTTTGCTACTTAGCCTGATTACGGAGTAGAAGAAGTCGTATGCATCCTGAATGATGAAGAACCAATGTGTCAGAAGTTTCTGTGGTTGATTTAGCCATTCGTTGTCTAATGACGGCATAAAAGCTTTGATCTTTTTTCTTTTCTTTTCTGTGTTCCCCATCTTTTGCTAGCTAAAATTGTGCAAACTCTATGAAAGCGAATTCTATTAATGACTAATACAAACTTCCACTACAGTATCATCGTTCTTTCAAAATTTAGTAGAGTTAAAAGTGGAGAGTGTGTTATAAGGGTTCTTAACCCGTTGAGGACAAGTCCCGAGTATACTCTGGCAAGCATCTATGGGAAATGTGTGTTGTAGCAAAATCAAACCATCCTCAATGGGTTAAAGAAATGAAAAAGGGCCAATAAGACATCCTTAAGGTATTCGTTGAAAAAAAAAAAAAAAAAAGGTCTGAAAAAATCTTACCAATACTGGAGTATGCAATTTCCTGTGTGTCTCATGATCTGAAACTTCAGAGCAGGATAGAAAAAGAATTGCTCTTTCAGAAAATAGGAAGAAAAAAACAACAACAAATAAGCTAAAGATTGATGGGGTTGACCCATGTCACCCACTTTGAGTCCTCAGGTAAAATTGTTGCATGCATTTTCTGTTGCTTTTGTGATGTATGATCACATCCACTTCGTAAATACATATTTGTTTCTTTTTTCCTTTTTGTTTATCAGAACTATGAAAGTAAAATCTCTTCTATCTCTCCTTTACAAAGCATGCTTGACTAATTGCAAATTTACTGTGTGTGAAAAACCATGTTTTTTTTTCTCATAAAAGAATAATTTGCCCTGCTGTTCATCCATGATCATCCTTCAATCCAGTCTGAATAATAGTGTGTACTGGTGTGTACTTGTGTATACAATATGTTTACAGTGAACTCAAACCCAACAGAACTTTCATAAATCTGTTCTGTGAAAGTCAGATGCAGTCATATATGTGACCGTGCACCACAAAACGAACAAAGGGTCGCACCCCTTGATTTTACGTGAATACTCAAAACAAGAGAAATGGGTAAATTAAGTCAATCGTGAGATTTTCATATTGTCTGAAAGAGCTATCTTTCTTGTACATTATTCTTTAGTTTTGGATCATAACACGAATGAGAAAATGTGTTCTCTCCCGTGGTTGACATCCTGTTTTTTGTCCCTTTCATAGCACAGCTAGTGCTTGAATAGACCCTGTACTTCAGAGCCTCTTTTCTCAGTTCACACTTTTCCAGAGTGTGTGCTTTCTTTGTAGTATTTAGACAGGTTAGGGGAGTCCATTTGAATTGAGTTATACATCTTTTTGTCCCCGCCGAACGAGTTCGAGCAGGGGACTATGAAACGGGCTCCGTACGTGTGTGTGTCCGTGCGTCCGTCCGTGCGTCCGTGTGTGCGTCCGTGTGTGATCAAAATGTTCAATTTGCTACTTCTCTGTCATTTATGAGCCAATTTTGATTCTGTTTGCTTTATATGATAGCACTACATGGGAGCTTTGAAACTTCTACACAGAATTTCAGTTGTGACCTTTGACCTTGACCTTTGACCTATATTGTACATTTTGTTACAAAATGCTGCTCCTTCGCCATTTCTAACCCGATTTCGATTCCGTTTGCTTTATGTGATGGCACTAGGTGAGGGCTTCAAAATTTCTACACAGAATTTTGACCTTTGACTTCTTTGACCTTTGACCTTGATTTTTGACCTATATTGTACATTTTGCTACAAAATGCTACTCCTTCGCCATTTCTAACCCGATTTCGATTCCGTTTGCTTTATATGATGGCACTAGTTGAGGGCTTCAAAACTGCTACACAGAATTTTGACCTTTGACTTCTTTGACCTTTGACCTTGATTTTTGACCTATATTGTGCATTTTGCTACAAAATGCTACTCCTTCGCCATTTCTAACCCGATTTCGATTCCGTTTGCTTTATGTGATGGCACTAGGTGAGGGCTTCAAAACTTCTACACAGAATTTTGACCTTTGTCTTCTTTGACCTTTGACCTTGATTTTTGACCTATATTGCACATTTTGTTACAAAATGCTACTTCCGGCGGGGACATATATTACGCACCACGTAATTTCTACTTTTCCTTGTTAAAGCTTAGAGACTAAAAATCCATGTCTGCAGAGATGCCAAGTTCAAAAAACTTTTATGAGTGAGATTTTCATGATTCGGCGTTTCGGCGCTCGCGCGCATATGCGCGCGAACGAGGAGGGTGTCACCCCTCCCATGGTAGGGAGCTTTTTTTAATTATTAGCTCTTAATGATGCGATCTGGTGCATACTTAAGTGACTATTTTTTACTAACTTTGAAAGACAAAAGGGAAATATACCTTCAATTGCAACTATCACTTGAATCCTTTGAGCTATACTCCTTATTTTTGGCACAAATTGCAGACTTCACCCGATGCGTGAGAAAAATGGGTGCCCTGCGTGAGATTGTGAGACAGGCCCTAAATGCTTGAGTCTCACGCAGAATGCGTGAGACTTGGTAGCTCTGTGTCTGGCGACTTTTTGTTGGTTTTATGATGCAGGGTCACATATGCTTGGTCTTGTGCTTTGATGCTTTGTCCAGTATGTGTGTTTTATGTTTACACTGTAATGCATCAATGTACTCTGTGATCTCAGCTAGGAGATCTCATCTGATTGAGACATTTGCCTGGAATATCCAAGTCATGTGACTGCTGAGTGGTGTCTACATACAGTTGTATGGTGGCGTAATCTCCCATATTCAGCCTAGAAGAATACTGTGTATGCCAGTCCTGTAGTTTGTGATGACATACCCATGTCCTGTGGTCTATGGGAGAGCCCTGAGTTGTTCCTTCCAGCCTGCAGTATGTATTGCTGTAGTAGCCATGCAAGATAGGCATGTCAATGAGTATTATGGCATTGTCTACCCAAAGACCTTCAACGCAATGTGACCCCTCTCAAAGGTCACATAAAGATGTGAATTGAATGGCAGACAATGTGTGCAGTGAGGTGTAGGGAGCTAGAATACCACGCTTAAATTATTCACCTACACAATGCATTCATAGTCAAGGCAAGGGGGTTCAACTCGCAGTCGTACTGTACTCTAGTGTGTAAGGTTAGATGAGCAGTTTTCAATTGTCCGTTGTATGCCTGCATCCATACACCAAGTGTTGTTAAACTTTGCATCTATTTGGTTAATTCTTTCCGAGTAATAATTTGGAAGGTACAGGCAACAGTTACTTCGTTTTGTTTCTATTATTTTTCCCCCTGATGGCCAGAGTAAATGTGAAATCACCTGTCAACATTTATTGACATCATTTCATGTTGTTCAGTACCCTTTTGTCAGTGTATGTCAAGTCTTCTTTACTGTCAATCTAAGTGAGGACTAGTTACAAAAAAACAAAACAAACAAACCGAAAACAAAAAACCAAACAGTCAAACTGACAGAGCAGTGATATTATGCCATGAAATGTGTAAATTAACCTTGATGATTTTATTCCCCGAGATACATCTGATGATGTCAACCTGTTCTTAACCTGTTGAGGACTATTCCCAAGTATACAAAATTGGGCAAGCGGTCTGTGGGAGATGCATGTTGTGGCAAAATCAAACTGTCCTCAATGGGTTAAGCACTTGGACCTTTGGACCTGTCTCATTCCAGTACATGTGATTAGACATTCCTTGAAAGGTAATCACAGTATTGAGAGTGAAGATCAAGAGGAGACTCCAGAATTATGTGATGTGACAGTCTTGACAGAAAGCATTTGTTACAAGAACTTGTGAAGAGTCTCAACCTTTCCCAGTAACTCCTCACGATTTAGAGTACAAGATGGATTCGTTCATGATGGCTGCCTAGTAGGAAGACGTGGTCTTCTGTTGATAGGAAACAAAACTGAATAAATAATTAGGGGGTAGTTTTTCACAAGTACAGTTCAGAACACACAACATTTAAAGCTAGACAAAAAGTAACCTGACAAAGGAGCAGTAGAAGAGGATTCAGTGTCATTTGTATAATATGTACTCATAAACATTTCTGAAGTACTCATTTTGTATAAGCATTTTACTTATCTTGTAGATTACTTGTATTTACCAAGCAGTTTATTTAATTCAACTATCACTTCTTAACATGCTGATTACTCATCTCATATTTTTCTTGGTTACATATTGTATGTCAATTGTATAATGGCTGAATTTTTATTTATTTCTTTTTTCCCAAAATATGTGCTTCATTGATATACAGTATGTTTTATAGTTCCTAAATCATACATTTGTATGCAGTAAAAGCTGTGGTGTAGGAACAATGATGAAAAAAAAAATGAATTGTCCATTTTGTTAGCGAGCTCTGGTCCTAATGCATTTTTGTGTAAAGGGAACAAATCAATTGAGGAAGAAATATTGATGCATAATGTATTGTCCGATTAATTGAGAAAAAGTTAAATTCTGGCGCCACATGACACTGATAATTTTTTTTCCATTTTTTTTTCTTCCTTATAGCAGAATCCCATACTCTTTGTCTTTGAGCAAAAATTTTCATCATGGCTCAGACAATGCTGTGTGATTGATAAAAGTTAATATCACCTCATTCATGTACACTTATAGTAACATATTTTACAAAAGTACACATTTGTGTATGGTCTGAGTGCACTAAACTTCAAGCCACTCACATTTCATTCTATTCTCAGTGTCCTCTCATCTCCCCTTATTAGCTCACCTGAGCCAAAGGCTCAAGTGAGCTATTGCGATCGCCCTTCGTCCAGCGTCCGTCGTGCGTCGTGCGTCGTCCGTCGTCCGTCGTGCGTAAACTTTGTACATTTTCATCTTCTTCTTGAAAACCCCAAGACCGATTTTCATCAAACTTGGCAGGTAGCATCCCTAGGTGGTTAGGAACTCAATTTGTTAAAATGGGCACCATGCCCCACCCAGGGGGCCCCCAGGGGGGCCCAAACCCCCCAAAATTAAGGAATCTGTAAAAATCTTCTTCTCTAGATCCAGAAGTGATAGAGCTAAGTTAATACTATGAGTTAGTACATTGATGATTGTAGTTTCAAGTTTGTTCATGGCATAATCAGGGGTGCCCCCCCTTGGGACCCAGGGGAGGGGGGTGGGGAGGGGTCCTAATGGGGCCTAAAGTGTACATTTTCATCTTCTTCTTGAGAACCCCTTGACCCATTTTCACCAAACCTGGCAGGTAGCATCCCTAGGGGGTTAGGATCTCAATTTGTTAAAATGGGCACCATGCCCCACCCAGGGGGCCCTCGAGGGGGGGGGGGGGGGGCCCAAACCCCCTAAAATGAAGGAATCTTTAAAACTCTTCTCTAGAATCAGAAGTTATAGAGCTAAGATAATACTATGAGTGAGTACATTAATGACTGTAGTTTCAAGTTTGTTCATAGCAGATCCAGGGGTGCCCCTCTTGGGGGTGGGGGGGGGGGGGTGGGAAGGTCCAAATGGGGGCCTGAATTGTACATTTTCATCTTCTTCCTGAAAACCTCATGATGGATTTTCGTCAAACTTGGCAGGTAGCATCCCTAGGGGGTCAGGATCTCAATTTATCAAAATGGGCACCATGCCACACCCAGAGGGCCCCAGGGGCCCCCAATCCCCCCAAATTAAGGAATCTTAAAAAATTTGGTCCCTTATTGTACATTTTCATCTTCTACTTGAGAATGCCTGGTCAAATTTTAGTAGGGCTGTGAATAATTTAGATTAGTGACTGCGTGAAAGGTGAACTTGCGATACTCAGGTGAGCGCTAGACCCGCGGGTCTCTTGTTTTTCCAGACATGCTGAGCTGCACCAAAAATAAAAGGCATTACACTTCACATTATTTTCATGTGAAGAAAAGCCATTATTTGTGTTCTGTTTGTACATCTCCAAACTGCTGCAGTATCCTGTATTGTGTTGCTGTTTTTGTAGTAACCAATTCACTCGTTAACTGCTTCATAAAAATGTTATTTCTGATCTTAAGCCAGAAGGCTTTTAAAGCATGACTTTTTCTGTGTTTGCATCTATTTTATAGCAGAAGTACTGTTCATCATACTTATCTCAGGTTATTTGTCTATGTGTTATGCACTACAAGGATGGTGGATTAATATAGAGTTATAACCTTGTAAGTTTTATGCATGTATCCATGTCAAGGTTTACAACAAAGCAACAGCAAATATGATTGCTTTATGCTGGAAATTATAATTGTGTTTGGTGTGTATGTTTATGTCTTTGACATTGTTTCCCATGGCATGTGATCTATACAAGTACAAGTACATGTACAAAGTATTTTGAAATGTCTTGGTTCATCAACTTAATCTTTCTTGCCTGATGGTGATTAAAAATCTGAATAAAAATGGATATTGCATAAAATGGTTGTTACTGTGTTTGTCCCAAATCTTGGCAGACGTAAGATTTGTAAGATTTTATTGACTCTATCGACCTCCTCTCAGGGTATGAGAGTACAAACATATTTACAATATATGAATACAAAAATATAAGTGATAATGTACATGTACATGTGAAAATAACAGATATAAGTAAATATGTTTACAAAACAAGGCGTAAAGGACGTTTAACTACTCTACCACTACATGTACAAACATTCACATCTACTTTACTTTCTACAAAACTACTGTCTTTCTTCTTTGGTATTGAAGAGAACTGAAACATAATAATTCTGACAAATTTGGCTAGTTTTTTCAAATGGCAAGCATTAGTTGAATTGAATAATTTGGCCATATGTAATGCACTTGGTCTACTGGCCGTCAAGCTACTTGGTAAATACAATAGTCTCTCTTTGTTGAAAAAGGGACAAACAAAAATATGAAATTCATCCCCTATATCGTCGGATGAACATTATAGTACATTACAATGCAATTCATCTGTCAGGCTTGCATCAAACCTGCCCTAAGGGGTAATCCATTAGATCTACATCTGAATTTACTTAATGTAATATAATCTTTCTTACACAAGACCTGTAAATACTTCTCTAACGTCAAATTATCCTTAAACATTCTATAATTTGTACAGATTCTATTTGACCATGTTGCTGCTCTCCACTCTTGAACAATTGAATAAACATATCAAGAAGTCTAACTTTTGAGGTGTGTGAAATCCATGCAGCACTAAATCCACCCCCTTGTGCTAACCACACATTCCCTAGCCCTGCATAATAAAAAAAAAAAAAAATATTTGCGATAAATGATGACCATAACAGTGATTTTGACGGGGAGTGTATGTCTCCTTGTAAAGGCAGAAGAAATTTGAAAATTGTACATCAGTGTTTGGTTTCTTTTCCCTTGACTAATCTCAACCAGAATCCAATCATTCGACATTTAATATGGTTCAAAATTACTCCACGTCCAGTTTCACCATAAACCATACAATCAGGAGTACATTTGTTCCCAAGGAAAATTTTTCTTAAGAATTTCCTATCGAAAATTTCAATTTGGTCTATGCACTCATAACCCCAGACTTCACAACCATAGAGTAAAACAGGTAAAACAAGATGATCAAATAGATGGCACTTTATGTCCACAGAGAGCTGCAACTTTTTAGCCTTGACCAACATGCTAAAAAGTGCTTTTCTAGCTTGTGTGACTTGTTTAGAAATTGCCTTTTTAAAACTACCGTTATAATTGAATTTAACTCCAAGGTGCACAAAGTCATCTACAACCTTAAGTGGATCACCAGCATAAACGAATTCAGGAATTCTTCTAACCTTCCCATGGGAGAAAATAACAATTTTAGTCTTGCTTGCATTTACAGTCAAGCGCCATGTCTGACAATAACTATCTACAGCATCAAGAACTTTTTGCAACTCCTCCGGAGTTTCTGCTAAAATTATTGTGTCATCTGCATAAAGTAAACAAGAAAGATTTAAAGCTTTTTTGACATTATCAAAATCCAGGTGGTAAGAAATCTCACTTTCCAAATATTTAAAGTCCACGGTATGAATTTCTAATGTATTCTTGAAAATCATTCAGATAAATGGCAAATAAAAGCGGGGAAAGGTTTTCACCCTGTCGTACACCAGTGTTACAAGTAAAAAAACTCTGACATCTCCCCCTAACCGCCACACATGATTTAGCACTTTCATAAATATTCTTAATGACAGTAAACAGTTTACCCCTAAGTCCCATCTTCAACTTTTTGTACCATAATGATGATCTATCAATTAGATCAAACGCTTTCTTGTAATCAATGAAAATGCACAGTATAAGCGCTTTTTACTTTGCAGATAAACATCAATTATAGTCTTCAAAACAAAAATATTATCAATATATTGTAGAATAATTAGAACGAAAGCCAGCCTGTTCTTCACCTAACATATTAGCAGCTTCGAAAAACTCTGAGATTCGATGATTCAAAATGGAAGTAAAAAGTTTTCCTAAACAACTGAGAAGAGTTATTCCTTTATAATTATCAGGATTTGTGTCTATACCCTTATTCTTAAATAGGAATGATAATCCCTATGCACCATTCAGTTGGAACAATACCACTGTCCAGTACCACATTAAAGAACTTTACCAACACATGAAGCATCTCTACGGGACAATTCTTAAGGAATTCATGTCTTATAAAATCTTTTCCACAAGCTTTTGAATTTTTAAGTTTCTTAATGATTAGTGCCACTTCTTCCAAAGTGACTGGGGCATCCAAGGGACCATCTGCCTCAACAATTTCTGAAGTACCAGTACTATCTTCCAGGCCTGGCCTGGTCATCTTTGCTATTAACTAAACGACTAAAATGATTAACAAAATCCCTTAATGAAACATTTCCTGTTTTCTTTACTTTGCGTTCATTACTACTGTTGAGTAATTGCCAATATTCTTTCGGATTGGATGCCTGTAATGAACGGAGAGATTCATTCAAATCTCTATGAAACGTCCTTCTTTTATGTCTTAATAAATTTTTAAAGCTTTCCTGTAGACTCATAATGAATCAATAGACAAGTAGCCCCTGATTTTTAACATTCAAATACTCCTAACGGGCAGCTCTGCATTTTTCTATCCTTATAGACAGTCTCATTTGTGTTTACATTATGTCGAGATTGTCTCCACTTACAAATGCCAACATCTTGTGCAACACCGACGAACATATTGCATAATTGTGAGTAACAAAAATCAATACTATCTTGATTTGCATTCCCATCTAAACATTCCACATTTTCACACATTATAGCTCAGCCGAGTCCTTGATTTTTCTGTTTAAATATTGCAGCGCTGTCACTGTTCCACTGGAATATTGAATAACGCTGACTTTCATTAGGCTGTGAATATAAAACGGCGTTGTCTACTGCATTGTTTTGAGGTCGACACAGCAGATTTAGAATTTTGCGATTGCAAGGTCACACTGACAGGACAATGAACATCTGACAAACATTTATCAAACACATTAATACTGAAATGTGTAATGCTAGAAAATAACTGGCGAGATACAATAACATAATCAATAGTGCTACAACCACCATTTTTGTTGAAGCATGTGTATTTTCCGAACAATGAATGAACTTGCTGCTGGCTGTGTGTAAAAGGTGGTCTACAATACACAGGACCCCTAAAGCAAGGCTCGACACTAATGGTGGCCCGGTGGCCCGGGGCCACCAAAAATGAAAGTCGGGCCACCAAATTAAAAAAAAAAAAGAAGAAAAAAAGGCAAATTTGGTGGCCCGCCTCGAAATGTTGAGGCTTATTTATGAGTAGATATGTCCAGCTTCCAATTCTTACTATGATAAAACTTAAATATTTGACTCATTAAAAAAAAAAAAAAAAAAAAAAAAAACGACTTGAAAGAAGGGTATTATTCAGAGGGGTGAAGATTCAGGTGTGAGTTTCTTCAGTTTTTCTCCCTCTACAAACTAAATTTATTGAGATCGCAACTGCTGACATGCAAATTAACAAACATGTCGGAAAAATGGACCAGTGGGACTCGAACCTGTCATCTGCTGCTTTCCGGGCAGCGACACTACCACCAGGCTGTCCCTGGTTGCCGGCAGTGACACGATAAACATGGAACAAATACCCAAGCTCCGAGATTCCAAGGCGGACAAGGCATATAGTCAAGGCGCAGGGACCCAGAAAAAATGACTTCGTTCAACCCGATGGTCGGTTGGACCCTCTGGAACACCCCTAGGTAGTATGTGATTCCAAATTGTGGTATCAATAAAAATTTTACAGGCCACTTTAGTTGAGACAAGACCTTATTGTTCGAAAAAGTGTCTGCGCGCGCCAAGACTACTACACGCACCACTGCCACTGCCACAAGCGCCAGTCCCAGTGGTGCGGGTAGTAGTCTTAGCATACGCAGACTTTTTTCTTCGACAAACAAGGGTTTTTGCCTGCAAACTAACTTTTCATGTCAAGTTCAATTCAATTCAATTTTGGGTTTATGACATCACCTCCGGACCGCAAGTGGCTGGGGTCGGTGTAGTGTAGTTTCCAGTCGTTTTTATTTCGTCTTTATTTCTCCGAGTTGCAGCAAGCCGAGTGAGGGCGCATATCCAGTGATTGCGAACCTTTTTTCTTTTTTTTTTCTTTTTTTTTTTTTTGGGGGGGGGGGGGGGCGTCGCAGTCACTGGGTATGCGTCCTCACTCTGCTTACCGCAGTACAGCGGGCTTCACGTGCACATAACAAGCTGCAACTCGGAGAAATAAAGACGAAATAAAGACGACTAGAAACTAGACTAGGGTCTTTGACGCTTGTCGCTGAAAATGACTAAATAATCACGGTTTTTGCATTTATTTCATGAAGAATTCATCAAAACTCTATAAAACCACATATGTACATGTTGCTAGAGATGTCAGCATTACAATGGGATACATTGTAAGGTACAATATTGTGCGTAGTTACCATGGTAACCAGATGCCTACAGGTGATTGGCAATCCGAATGCCTCCTATACTGCTGCAAACTTTCGGGGTTTTTTTTTCATATTTTGTAGTAGATGCAATTAAAACAATATCAAACATTTTTATTGACTATTGTAAGAAAAGTTTTCTCCTGTTGCCATGGCAACCAGTATTATCCAATCAGAATTCAGCTGTCAATAACTTAAAAACTAAAGCCCATAATTTCAAAAAGCTCAATAAGTATGTCCTTCTGCATAAGTGTACCACATATGGGAAAAAAAAATCTTGAAGCATTCTCAAGTTACAGCAACACACTGATAATTTGACTTCAAAGTACAAGCAAATGTAGCTTTTAGCAATGTATGGACACAAATTTCCCTTGAAAATATATGTGAATACAGAGAGCAAAGCCAATCATATTCTAATGTTAGCTCTTTTGAGTATTTACAGAGCGATGGTTATTCGAAACAACCTTGGAAAAGAGCAGAGAAAAGCAATGGATCGTTCATGTTCTTAAAGGAAATTTATTCAAGAATGTAGATAAATTCCTTTCTAAAGAAGGAATATACACATACGCTGTATTATCCATCAAAGAATTGAAAGAGTACTTTTTTGTTCGTAAGGTATTGTAAAAAAAATAATAGCATAAAATGAAAAATCATGATATGTAAATTTGTATCAAAATGTGCAGTAATGATATAATCTTAGGAGAGAATGAGGGAAAAATCTTGGGCGTCCTTTCCCTTTTATCCAGGCTAATTTTATAGTGTTGAGGTAGGTAGTTTAAGATCCGATCTACAATGGGTGATGTGCACAAAAGGCAAAAGAAACAAACCTGTCTGGATTCCGGATATTTTTTTTTTCACTATAATATATCCTACTTTGCTGTGGCAAAATCATAAACGACTATGGATAAAATAGAAAGTTGTCTGACCCCGAAATTATTGTAAAAATAACATCATCGTTTATGCTTGTACACCAATAGAGTAACATTCAAGAAAAAAAAAAGGAAGGGGACCCTCAACATGATTTTTATTAGTATATTATTGTTCGAATGCGTATGAACACAAATAGGCAGCAAAACTGTTTTTTGAATGGCAGTTTTATCAAATTATGGGTTGAGAATTAACTTTTACGTAACACACTAACGACAATTTTGATAAATGGCTACTATCTTGAATTTTTGTGTGGATGTTATTTTTGTCTTAAAATATGACACATCGGAAAATTGATGCCAAATTTCAAGCTGTCATCTCTTTTTAAAAGAGACTTTCTGTTCAATCTTCCCCCATCTGCTTCTTAACAATAAAATGATAGCGGCCAGCGTCACCTACCACTTGGCATGAAAAGGAAAGGCCGTACTATCACACAAATTTATTCCGGGCAAGCCTTGCGTACGACTTGCGAAGAACAATAAGGTTTTATTTTTGCTACACGGAGGTCCCCGCAGATAACCCGCACATGACAGTACCTAATATGAATCTCGCCCGTAGTTACCCGGAGTTGCGCACGCAAGTCCTATTTGCCCGCAGTCAAGTTTAGGCCCTGTCTCACCTTTCCGGTCAAGCTACGCGGACTTGTTACGTGGTTTCCTACACGCAGGATATTTTTTTTTTTTTTTTTTTTTTCGGGCGGACAAGGCTTTGGGCAAGTTTCACGTGCGTCCTACATGCTGGACCCGAGCTACTTACGTTCGTCTTAAGTGCATTCCATGTGACCTGCGTGTCAGGCGCATGGGTGGCGAATGAGGGCTGACAACTTGGTGAAGGAATCCTTCTAAAGGAATTCGATTTGCATAAATCCACGGGCAACTTACGTACTTCAAGCGGGTCAACTGCTCGCAACTTGCGGCAGCTACGGGCCTCCTACTGGTGTTCTGCGTGGACCTCTGCAGGCAATCTCCGCGACTCACTCGGAAAATGTTTTGGTCATGCTCAAAACTTGGCTTTGGGTAAATGTATCGGACTAGCGTCCGCAGCTCCGGGCAACTACGGGCGAGATACCAGATAAGTACTGCCAGGTAAGTAAGGAACTCGCCAACATCCTTGTCCGCCCGCCGAAAATTCTCCTGCGTGCTGGAAAATCCCTACTCGTTAAAAGCCGGCGCAGCTTAATACCCGGGAAGGTGTGACAGCTTCGTTAGTTTGCAGGCACAATCCATTTTTTGGTCGAAAAAAAGTCTGCGTCAAGACTACCACACGCGCCGCTGGCATTGTACGTCCCATAGAGCTTCCTGCAAGTGCCAGTGGTACGTGTAGTAGTCTTGGCATACGCAGACTTTTTTCGTTTGTTCCAACAAAATAATAACGAAAAATGGCCTGTAAAATTTCATTGATACCACAATTTGGAATCACATACTACCTGGGGTGTTCATGGAGGTCCCATCTACCACCCTATGTGGTCAAACCTTTTCTGCGGGGTGGGTTGAACGAACTCCTTAATTAAGCCCCTTACAGGAATTAACGCCTTGACAAATAGGATAAATGAAAGAAGGATATTATTCAGAGGGGTGAAGATTCAGGTGTCTTCACCCCTCTGAATAATATCCTTCTTTCAATTTCTGAGGGCGGACAAGGATTTGGGCGAGTCAGTGCATGCGTCTTACTTGCTGGACGCGTTCTACTTAAATTCTACTTGCGGGTTTACTGAGTGACCTGTGTACTAGTCGCGTGGGAGCTGACAACTCAGTGAAGGAATTCCTCTGAAGGAATGGCAAAAGTCCCGCGGAATGTCATTATCTTGGCTGCATGCGGGGACTGCGAAGTACCTGCGTGGGAGTTGCCTGCGAAGTGCTGCCGCTAAGGGCCTCCTACTGGCGTTTTGCGTGGACCTCTCCGGGCATCCCCGCGACTCACTCGGAAAAAGTTTTGGTCATGCTCAAAACTTGGCTGCGGTTAAATCGGACTTGCGTGCGCGCACCTCCGGGCAACTACAGGCGAAATACGCGCTAGGTACTGTCAGGTGCGGACCAACTGCGGAGAGCTCCGGGTAGCAAATTTGTTTCCCCGCAAGTCAAGCCGCAAAACTTCCCCAGATACGGTATGACAAGGCCTTGAGCATGCTCAAAACTTGTTCCGAGTGAGACGTGGGGGTTCGCTCGCAGAGGTACACGCAGAACACCAGTAGCAGACCGTTACTGGCAGCACCTCGCAGGCAACTCCAATGCAGGTACTTCTCAGAACCAATAAGTCGCTCGTAACAGAAAACGGATCGGTTTGAAAGCTCTCACGCAGGTCACACGGAATGCACGCAAGTAGAAACTAAGTAACACGCGTCTAGTAGGTAAGAAACAAGTGCGAAACCTGCAAACTTGTTCGCCCGAGGAAAATCTCCTGCGTGCTGGAAAATCCCACCTCGCCATAAGCCCGCGTAGCTTGCTCGGAAAGGTGTGACACGGCCTTTAGCTTCCGATGAGTGACCGACGAGAGAAAATCTCTGTGGAATGGGGGTATTATTTCTTCGACGTGAAGCCTCTTAATCAACACTGAAGGAGACCTCCAGATGACTTTCAGACTTTAGCAGTTTGAATATTGATTAATGATAGCCTTTTGCCAAAGCCTCTCGCCGTGTGTTGGGCGAGCAAAGCGAGCCCAGCCAAGCGCGATACCGCGAGGGCCTTTTTTTTTTTTTTTTTTTTTTTTTTTTTTTTAAAGATCTGTTTCATACATTACACAGTTCATGGTGAACCCTACTAATAGTCATAATCCAACTCAGTTCATGGTGAACCCTACTAAATAGTCATAATCCAACTCAGCTGAGCTCACTTCGTTCACTCCCGTTCGCTCACCACCATAGAGGACCTAGGCAAAACCAAATTAAAGGAGACATCCGGGTGATTTTAGATTTTTACATTAATTGAACAAGAATGTTTTCGAAATATACAACAAATTGCAATGAACGAGGATGGTGACATGGCAGCCTCATCATAAGAATGCATGAGTTGGGGCTCAAGGAACCAGAACAAAAGAAGAAGGCATGTATACATGCTACACAGGTATTGTCATGGAATTATACTTCGAGGCTCTATATCATCAACACTGTTCAGTGTAATTTGTTTAAGACTTTTAGTATTGTTCCTGTGGTCAAGGACTACAATAAATTCCACAAATCTATATACATGGAGCTGTCGATTTATGTACTACATGAGGTGAAATCTTGAAATTCGTGTGGAATGGCCCTTTAATAATATTTATAGTTATACAATATACCAGGTTTAAGAGAATGGAGTCACAGGCAGAGGTCTCCTTTAAGAGAAAGTATTAAAGAGGAAATCCAGTCCAGATATAAGTTAGTCTGATAGAAAAAGAGTAAAATTTTACGAGTTCAACGGTAAATATATGACTGAAATCCGATGAAAAATACGGAAGTTATGAAATTTTGAAGTTTTGACAATTTTTTGAAAACAGTTCTTTTACAGTGGGTATAAATATGTAAATGAATTAGCTAGCCATGTCATATCCTCACAATTTTCTATTGATCGTGAACGAAAAAAAAATGACGAAAATTCAATGTTTCTGTCCTTGAAGACTGAAACATGATGTTATTCCTGGTTGAATAACTTCAGAAAAGTGATCAGTTAGACATACGAGAATTTGAACCTCGGGCATAATTGCGTTTGAACGAAAAACTGGAAATTTCACAATTTTATGTACAAACTATAATGTTGTGAAGGAATGACATGCTCACTTTTTCGTTTGCACATTCATATTGATGTTCAAGAACTGTAACCCCCCCCCCCAAAAAAATGCTAAACTTCAAAATGTCATAATTTCCTTATCTTTCACCCAATTTCGATCAAATCTATACCGTTGCACTAATATTTTACTTTTTCTTTTCACACTAAATTATATTTCGACTGGATTTCCCCTTTAAGCAAGCATTGATTTACCAATGAAATATTCAGTTGACCAATTTATCTATTGTTATCTCATACATAGTTATGGTTAACTACAGTTAAATAAGTAAAGGATCAGTGGTAAATATTTACAATCGGCAACACCACAATGATATTGTACCCCCCCTTTTTTTCCAAGTAAACCGAGCATGTAATATCAATTTTGTAAATATCTTTTTTCTTCCTTTTTTTTTTTTTTTTTTTACTTTTGCTCTGATTTGTTTTATCTAATTGTAATTTGTATATATGTTTCATGTATATGTGTATTATGTTTTTGAAAAAAAGCATGTCATTTTTACCTCATGATGCACGGACATGAGGAAGAAAAGCAGTCTGGCTGAATCATGTGCCGTGCTGAAATAAATAAATGAAATTGACTGAAATGAAAAAAAAAAAAAGAAAACACAAATCGCTTGTAATCGTCGTGAAGTCGTCCAGCGACAGTCGATTATTTTCCAACCTTTCTCCGACCATTTTGTGACCAATCGGCAACTTTTCGTCGATAAAGATTTGTAACTTATTTCGTGGTTTTCGTTCGCCAATCACTTGTCGATGATCGCCACTGATTTTGGATTCCCGAGCTATCGATCCCTACGAGATAGTGATAAGGGCTGTATATCATGTATATGATGGCGTGAATATCAAGTAAATCATAAGATTCACTCCCATTCAGCAGAGCTGACGGAGAAATACCCGGGCCAAAACATTTCAAAGCCAAGTTCGGATCATCCAACACTTGGCAAACCATCTTAAAAGCCAAGTCCCTTCGCAGAGGGAGTCTCGTCTTTGTACACCCGAAGGAAGCTTGAACAATCAGCCAAAAACAACCAACCAACCAACCAACCAACCAACCAACCAACCAACCAACCAACCAACCAACCAACCAGATGAACCAACCAACCAACCAACCAACCAACCAACCAACCAACCAACCAACCAACCAACCAACCAACCAACCAACCAACCAACCAACCAACCAACCAACCAACCAACCAGATGAACCAACCAATCAACCAACCAATCAACCAACCAACCAACCAACCAACCAACCAACCAACCAACCAACCAACCAACCAACCAACCAACCCACCAATCAACCAACCAACTAACCAAAGAAAGAAGAACGAAACAAACAAACAAGTCATCACGGAAACGAGCATGGACTTAGGACGGAAAGATCACAACGCTCTTGGACGCGAAAGGAATAAAGGACTATGGGAAGCTAGCTCCCAGTAGGAACATTGCAACAATGAGAGACTTAAATAAGACGCGATTAGTACCGCGGCATACATCATTTTATACAATTTGAATGAAATTTAAGTAACCATCTATTACATGTGATAAGACTGTTAAAAACAATCAAAACGCTCTGTAATGTTCCGTTTGTCTTATGAGAGGATGCGCTATGGAATGGGGCACACCCAACAGCAATTAAAGGACACATATCTGTCAATGATTGGTTTTTTGTTTTTGTTTCTAGGAATTGTTTTTTATGTTCTTGGTACAATATCAAACATGAAAAACGCATACATGATGACAGTCATAATATCTCAAGTACAGTTGAGCACTTTCATGTGACGCGTGATGAATATGAAAGAAAACATGATGGCATTAAACTTGGAAGAGAAGTCATAAGATATGAAGAAAATACGAGTAACTCCTTGGCTGAAATGTGCTCGTCATTGACGAACTCCGTATATCTATGCCAAAGGCAAACATTCATGCATTGTACTACCATTCTTTTTTAAGTGAGTTAAAACGATTGATGTCAGTGAAATTGAATGCATTTTATGACGATTATTCTGTCATATTTTCCTATGTAAGAAAAACAAACAGAAGAAAGGACTAGATTAAAGCAGGATGGAGATTAAATCCAAACCATAGGCATATAATATGCGATTGTGTAAACGTGGGATCTCGCTGGATGCACCATTGAATCACACGAATGCTTCTTACAAGATACATATTTAGTTGAAAAATGAGCAGGATGAGCAAAGAAAATGGGATTCCATTTTCTTTGCTCATTTTTCCACTAATAAATTATATTCTTTCTGGTCAGTTTGTTCTGTCTTCATTTTGGGATTTCTGAAGCTTAATGGATGATGATCACCATGCAGTTATCATAATACAAATGACGTGAGTGTTTATCAAAGGCCTGATTGATAGGAATGCAACAATCTTATGTAGACCTACAAACTTTACTGACACTATCATATAACACATGCTATAAGCAGCATAAAGATTTTGGTATGTTTGTTTTAAAGGGGAATTCCAGACACTTTCCATAATTTCGAATCATGTGTAATGTAGTATATAAATCGATAGCTCCATTATAGACTCATGAAATTTATTGTCGTCCTAGATCGGAAAATATAATACTCTGAAAACCCCCCAAACAAATTACACTGAACAAGGACGAAAGTAGTGGTGTACTAATATATAAGTAATTCCATCACGTAATGCAGCTTACTGTGCAGAATTAACATACATGCTTTCTTCTTTTGTTCTGCTTGAACCTTGAGCCCATTCTCACATTCCTACATGCCTATGGTGAGGTTACATGTGATCATCCTTGCTCGTTATGATTTGTATTTTGAAAAAAAAAAATCTTGTTTCTCATCCGAATCACTGTAAATTCTGAATTTTGTTCCCATAACCAATTTGCAATTATTCAAATATAAAAGTTTGAAAATCATATGGAGGTCTCCTTGAACTATCAAGAAGATTGTTGCATATCTCGATCTACAGATTGACGTTCAGTGATTGAATACAGGCCTCGGCAATGACGTCATTGCTCTGCTGTTGAAGAATACAGTGCCAGAACCGATCGTTCCCAAAGTGGCGCCACGGTTGGGTGCATTGACATAAAAGCAGCCTTCACAGAACCATGGACCTAGACAGAACACACCAGTTTCTGTGGATTGCCTCCTGGCCTCTGAATAATACGTGGGACCGTGTACAAACTTGCTGTCGTGAAGGACAATGCATTTTACCCCGTTTGTTTCAGTCATTTTGTATTTTTCTATTGGTTATAGACAGACTCGGAACACTGACGTGATAGAGTAGAGTAATAGGCTAGCTAAGCTAAGTGTCATCATGTGTAGTGCTACTCCTCGCATCTATGTGTCTTTTCTATCAACGTTTCTCGCCACAACTGGTTATTTTCACGCGGAAGGAAGCCCATCATGCTTCATTTGATTACACACTGACGTTAAAACAAAGTAACTGACGATATATCCTGATCATGTCTTCTCTAGCCATCGTGAAAATGGTGAGAGGGGAGGTGACGTACCCCTCTCCATATGCCAATGGTGACGCCAGTAGAGGACATCAAGGATTTCGTAGGACATCAGAAGAACCGACATTACTGGAATTGAAACACAAAAGTTCCAAAGCGAGTCTTCGGTCACCACCAAGAAGCAGTGCACAGCTTGCTTTAGCCAAGATGCCTTCTCCAGGCAGCGTGAGGAAGATGTTCACCGGGGAAATTTCAGCTGTGAAATTGGCAAGTATTATTATTAATACTATGCTATGAGAAATCCATATGGGTAAACAAGTCATTCAATGATTATTGTTTAAATAACATTTTAAACGGTCCTTTTGCAAGCATCTCACGGAGATGATCGTACCAAGGTCATACTGAATCTGCACGTCAAAATGAGGTGCAGATTATGGCTGCATATGCCGTCTCGATATAGACCGGTAGCTACTTCAAACCAAGGATAGGCCTTATACACACATGTTCATGACATGCAGTAGCAGGGGCGGATCCAGGAATTCTGTAAAGGGGGGGGGGGGCGTGACTAACATTTCTGGTGCCACTTCCGGGTTTCATTTCATTTTTTTCTTTTTATTTCTTTTGTTTTAAAAGAAAAATAAGGGGGGAGGGGGCGTGCGCCGGTTGCGCCCCCATCTGGATCCGCCACTGAGTAGTGTCGTAAACTAAATGTACATGTATTGGACTCGGAGCCAAACAAGAGGTATATACATGTAGGATCTATGAAAGCATGTTCATGGCAGCATGTCTATGCGTCAAATCAGACACAATCACAAGTATCTACACTTTGTATCAGTCATGTCAGTGATGTGAAATGAATGCATAATAGGGGAGGGGTTCTTCAGTATTATGATAATATATACACCAATGGCGTAAATCCGTACTGAGGAGTGGGGGGAGGGGGAGGATGATCGGCGATAGGGTCACCATCACCACGATTACAAGCTCATAACCTAACCGGACCGGACCGACACACACACTTTACAGGGATCGAATGTCCAACTCTTTTGCATGCAAAGTGCAATGGGAGGGAAGTGGCAGAAAAAATATAAAAACTTTTTGTTCTTGTTTTTGTTTGTTTGTTTTGTTTTGTTTTTGTTTTGTTTTGCTTGTCAGCCGACTTTCGGCAGAAAATCAGACCTTAAAAGTATGAAGACTTTTTTGTTGTTGTTCCTCTTGTCTTTTGATGTTCTTTCTTCTTGACTGACAAGCGATTTTGACACCCCCTTTCAAAAACGTAGCGCAGCCCTGAATAATGCCCAAATAAATTCAATAAAATGGTAATATGTATATCCATTTCTTTGTGTAACGTAGTAGGAGGAGGGTGTCCCCCCTCCCACTGTGAGAACTTTTTGCATTTTGATGTTGAACATGATGCAATTTGATGCATGTTTTTGCGCCTTTTGTCTACTTGAAACAGTTTCACTTGTTTAAGGTAGCAATGTATTTTGATGTCGATGATTATTATACAATTTCGGTATAAAATGGTATCATTTAAATAAACTTCTTGTATTAGTTCTAACACTGAATATCATGAACGCGACCGAGCCCGAGCGAGCGGAGAGAGCGAGGGAGCCGGGGGGGGGGGGGGGGGGTGGAGGGGGAGGGTGTGTTCCCCCTCCCACGGTGAGAACTTTTTTTTTTTTGCATTTTGATGTTGTATACATGGTGCAATTTTGTGCATGTTTTTACGCGTTTTGTCGACTTGAAACAGTCCTACTTGTTTAAGGTAGCAATATACTTTAATGTCGATTATTTTAAAACAATTTGGCTATAATTGGTATCATTTGAATTAACTTATTGTATTTATTATTCTTACACTTAATATCATGAACGCGACCGAACCCGAGCGAACGGAGCGAGCAAGGAAGGGAGGAGGGGGGGGGGGGGGGGGGAAGGGGAAATTGTGGGAGGGGGATGTTCCCCCTCCCATAGTGAGAACTTTTTGCATTTTGATATTGTAAATGGTGCAATTTGATGTATGTTTTTGCGTGTTTTATGGACTTGAAGCAGTCCCACTTGTTTAAGGTATTAGCAGAATATTTTCGATGTAGATTATAGTATTGAACAATTGGCCTTAAAGATTAAAGGAAGGGAGGGGGAGGGGAAATTGTGGGAGGGGGTACCCTCCGTTAATTGAAAGTATCTAGATATCTCCTCCCACCCACGGAACATTTGGATTTTTTAAAACTGAAGTAACAGACCTGGTGCACACTTTAAATGAAACCTTTTAAAATCTGTCAATCTAAAGTGTATTAAGTAGAAAGGACTGAACGGGGAGGGTATGGAAGGGGTTAGGCCTATCCCCCTCCTACGCGAGGGAGATTTTGTATTTTCAGAATTGAAATTCAGCCATCTTTGGGTGAAATGTAGACAGTTTTCTATCAAAAAATTAAAAACATTTCCACATCTCGGGAGTAACGAGGAGGAGCAAAATGATATGTTTGTCCCCAATACTTTTATGGGGGAACCATCCTTCTCCCCCTCCATCGACGCCTCTGCATATGAGGGAGCTTTTGTAAGTGACAGATCTGCTGCACACTCTTTGATGAAATAAGGAGATACGCCAGTCTCAAAAGTGTACAAAGTCTATCGAAAGGGACCCAGTAGCGGAGCTTTTGCATATGATTGCAATTCAACGATCCGGTGCACAGTTCTGGCGGTAGTTGGACAATTTTCCATAAAGAAAGTTAGAGATTTGTCCTCATCTCGGGAATTGCTTGGGGGACAAATGATTTGTCTGCCCCCAACATTTCCGTAGAGGCGGGGCAAATACCCCTTTGCCCCCCCTCCCCCCCCCCCCCCCCCGAGATAGATTTTGACACCCCTGATCATCCCTGGGTATGCCCATAGATGTATCAGAGTCATCATCGTTTCAGGAATGATTCAGGAAATGGCGGGGGTTCAATTATGGCGGTATAGTTTTTGTTATTGTTTGTTTGTTTTCGTACATGATTTGCAGATGGTCCCGAGTTGCTCGCGTCATAGCATGTTTACATGTAAGCATTATGCTTTTTGACGTTGACAACGTCTGGACCATACCTTGTGTCGATATTACTTTCTTTGCTAGCGAGCGAAGCGAGCGAGCGCTTGAGAAAATTATGTATACATTATCCCACAAGATAGAATACTGTTGAGCTCTGTTACCTGTCTGCAGGCGGGCATACGAACGTCATGCAATATGCCAAAATTAATACAATCACATTTCTGCTTCCTCCATTTTTTTCTCAAATTTCAGGGGGGGGGGGGATGATTGTACAGGCCACCCCCTCCTCCATTTCAGGGGGGATATATCCCCCCCCCCCCGGGATTTACGCCCATATACACCCCACTAATTTTCCGAACCACTCCTCACTATCCTACTCTGTACCCCCACTTGTTACCTGGAGGTGTACAGATGCATGTGTAGGGATTTATTTGCTCTCACGCACATTTGGCAAGACAAGGACATTCAGTACTTGTGTTCTGTTTTTGTTGCTGGCAAAACATCAGATCCGTCTACCCCTTCGACAGCACATCGATTTTATTGAAACTTTTAGGGTTATGCTTGTTTAATTAAGCATTGACCTTTCCACTCCCAGTCGAATATAATTATAAGGGATCATAATATAGTTTCCCAGTAATTATAACTTTAACGAAAAAAAAAAAGAAGTCGACAAGCACAAACGTACTCATCCATCTCAAGCGAAAAAATAAAAGAAAGTGTTCATTGAATGATTGAACATTTATTTAAATCCATGGAATATCGATTAAACATAGCATTTGAAGAATTTAATGCTGTATTTAGGATGTTTTGTCACATCAGGAATTAGGTTCACACGGCGATCCTTCACTCCCTTCACTAGTGTCATTCATCGCCGCGTGATGACATTAAAACTAACTTAAGACAGATTATTGTGAAACCATGTCATCTTATTTCCTGTCTGCTTTGATACATTAGTCGAGTTAACGTAAGATAATGTAAAGGTGCATTACATTTTTTTTTTGAACTGTTAAACCCAATTTGGATATCAATGACCATGATATAGTGCGATACAAATTTTAATCACTTAAACGTATAAGAGATATGAATATATCCTTAGGTTCTATTTCCCAACAAGCAAATTACAAGTTCAACCATAAGATGGATGGTTATAATAGTAATCACACTATACAGAACGCATCTTTCGTCGTTTGATTCGCAACAGATGGTTAACTATATTTGTATGTGTGTGTGTGTGTGTGTGTGTAGGGGGGGGGGGGGGGGTGATAAAGCCACAAAATAAGTGATTTTCAGTTGTAGTTCCATGTTGGGAATTCCCCGAACACAGCCAAGCCTGATCAACAATCGCAAATTCATGACGAGCGCCATCTAAAGTGCAACTCTGGTTGATTTCTTTGTATAGCAATTGTCACAAAAGGGATGTGGCTAGTATAACTGATCAGTGGGAATCGATGGGAATGCTGGGGACGATTGTTCCAATTCTTGTGGGGTTCATTTAAGAGTACATTATATATCTATTGTTGTGTGAAAATTATTTGCTTCAGAATGGTCTCATATTCAAGTTATGTGCAGTTTAATGTTTCCAGGCTACCATGCCTGTACAGTGACGGGACATTAAACTGCAAAGTACTGTAAAAGACTCTGATTTATCAAACAGATTTATTTTTTGTATTTCAAACTGTTTCAAGGTAGCCAAAACGAAGAAATACATCAAAATACCACAATCATTCAAACCTATGTGATAATGACTACTTTTATATTCATGAATTTAACTGCTAAGATCAAGTACCACAAGAACATAATATATAAGAAAACAAAGTGTAGTTAAGCAGAGTTAGAGAAAGGGGGGGGGGGGGGAATTTGACAGAGTAGATCAACGTAAACCAGCAGAGCAGGTATAGGATAAATACTTTCGATTGACTTGTGTGCATTACATGCATACTCTACAGGGCTCACACGGGCAAATATTTTCCCATAGAGAAGTGTGTTAAAATTCACAATTAAAAGAAAATCTGTAAAATAGCTGAGAGAAATGAGAAATGAGGTGTTTCATCGTCAGTAACTTGAAAAAGTGAGACATACCCTTTCATCCATTAAATTTCCAAGGCGGGTTCTTCAGCTCAAGCTCTTTTCGCAAAGCCAGACTACGAGTTCTTTTTAGTTCACTCAAAATATCACACATTTTCTGTACATGCGCCCAATCAAATATACTCCCTTTAAATTTTATGACGGAAGCTTTCATCTTCCAACCAAAATGCAGTTTGTAGAGAAATTTGTACTCAGTATCTGCAGCTATTCAGATTGTTGTTGTTGTTTTTTGTGCCAAACGGCATTTTTTATTTTTAATCTAATCTTTTCTTCATTTATTTTAGAATCTTTGGTATGATTTTGTGATGCGGTCAGGGATATTCCATTATATTTACAGGTGTGAGCCCTATACCATGTTCCATTGTGGATCAGCCATATCGAATCAGTTTCATCCACTCATCGGCAAAAGATAAACCTACAATGTACGTTCATCAAGAGCTTCTTTTCTTTGACGTATCGTTAACGTATGTTTCTTTGCAACCTAAGTTCAATCTAATCAATCACAATCAATTGATGTTGTTTATCGAAAGAGGTTATATTACCAAGGAATGTAGACCTAATCATGTATGACTTCAGTGATTGAGTTCGTGTGTAAAACAAAGAAAGAAAGAAAGAAAGAAAGAAACAAACCTTGTATGTGTTGGTAATTTCCTTTCATAAGCTGTTCGTGTAGCCCTAATACACGAAGCTGTGTAGGCACAATCAGAATTTCACTATAGTATTTTTCGTTATTTCATAGGAAAAAAAAAACTTCTTTGGTTCGATTTATGTTGATAAGCCGACGAGCCCATAGTGAAACAAAAGTTTACCTATGACTTTCGGAAAACAAATCAGTTTTGACGACACCCATGTTTAAAATTTACAGAATTAGTCAAACTATAGGAGCCTAACTTTTATTCTGAATTCATATAAGAAATTGAATCATGAAAATGTCGTTAGAATATTCTATGTATCATATATCCTTCAATGCATTGTCTTGTGCTAATTGTCTTGCCAAAGTCAGAGTTAGAAGTTAGGCTGCCGTGACGTATTTGCACATAATTCATTGGTAGATCGTTTCATGGCTCTCTTATGTTTTTCATTTTTTTCTTTCTAATACAGTCTTAATCTCTTTTCAGGTAAAATGGGTGGCTCCCAGATTTAAAACAATTTCGTTCGTATGTGTGTGCGTGGGTGTGCACAAGTGCAACCTATTTCTTGTGTGTTTGCGTGTGTGTGCGTGGGTGTGCACAAGTGCAACCTATTTCTTGTGTGTTTGCGTGTGTGTGTGTGTGTGCGTGTGTGTCTGTGCCTGTGTGTGGTTGAGCTAGCTGATAAGATTTTTCCTTCAAAGCGTGTACTTAGTAGTATAGTATGCCTCGGCGGTCAAACACACACACACATACACACACACACACAACACACATACACACAAATGTGTAGCACAATAATACCACAAACAATAGTACCACAGCTCCATGAAGACTAACATAAAGCTTTGAAACCTCATACCGAGTCACTCACTTTAAGAACCTTTTTTTTCCATAAAAGTCGCTGCGCCCCCCTTTTTTTTCTATCAAAAGGCACCCTCCTGTATCATCAAAACATGTCTGAATAATAGATTTTTGTTTTCACTTTACAAGAGTGAATGTCAAATTCGCTATAGCCTTGGCCTGTGGTCTCTGTAGTTGTTGTTTTGTATGTATTATATATATATATATATATATATATATAGAGAGAGAGAGAGAGAGAGAGAGAGAGACTACAAGTAGGTTATACTTCCTTGCAGTTTGAGCATAACGCGTGTTTAAAAAAAAAAAGATATGCTTGATCTCAATGATCTTTCATCTCTGAGTAGAATAATATATATATATATATATATATATATATATATATATATATATATGTAGACGATGAAGACAAACAAGTTGACATAATGCATTAGAATCAAACTTCATTTATTTGTCGGATTCTTCTTGTTATTTAGTTGGATTCTAATGCATTATGTCAACTTGTTTGTCTTCATCGTCTTCATGCTCTTATTCCAACACGCTGATAATAATACCATTATATATGTATATATATATATATATATATATATATATATATATATATATATATATGTATATATACACACACATCTGAGAAAGAAAGAAAGGAGGTCGAGCACATTTTGTATGGTACAAAAGGCAAGGAACATTTCGAGAATGCTGTAGTAACGACGTAAAGGTAGCAATGCTCTCATATCCATTCAAGCTGCCATGGGAACATGTGCATCATGTTTGTTAATCAAGTGAACAGAGATACCGAATCTCCGTATGAAACAAATGAAGCAAGTTATTACTTAAGGTGCATTTCGATTTGTTGGACTCTAATGCCCTCATATTGCATGATAGACCCTACATCCATACACCATGGTACCTCAGTGACCTGCCATACTCGTTATACCCCCTTTTATTGTTATACATTGTACCAAGGGATGTACAGTTGAAGGGAGCTCATCAGCTAGTTTATCTTTCCCCTTTTTAGAATAAATTCCTATTGTACTACTCAACATCTTGATGAAGTGACAGCTGCGTCTTACAGTATTATACCACTACTGATCTATAAACACAAACCTATCTGCTGCACGATGTACACTGCCATTCACATCAATCAATGTCAAGTGTCGACCAGTAAATAGAGCGTAGTTACCAACAAACCATACATGATAGAAATCCTTCTGCAATCTTAAAGTAGGTCGTTAATCTAGAAGTAGTTTAAGAACTATGTTCTTTATACAAATTAGTGCACATCACATAGACCATGACTTATTGTGAAACGAATCATTTACTCACGTATTACAGCTCTTCATACGTGTAACTCGGGATAACTTGCCACAACTCGACGCAGCTCGACGTAACTCGGCAATACTCTGCTCAGAGCCGCGAACAACTCCAAATTTTCACCTGTGGCAAATCGTTGCAACTCATTGCAACTCGTGCTAATCGCGTAATACACTCCCATCACTCGTAACAAGCTCGCGATGAATTCAACATAAGTTATTATAACTCGTCATCTTCAGGTATTGTACATCCGAGTGCCTTACGAGTTTCCAAGAGTGGAGTACGAGCACTACGACTGTGCTGCGAGTCAGGTTGAGTTGCCCATGAGATAATTGCGAGTTCAGAACGAGAACGACGATTTACAACGAGTTTCACATGAGCCTATTCAGAATGCAGAGTGAGCGTACCCTGAGATGTCAGCTGGCCTGTAAAATGGACTGATTTTCACTTTGCCCGAGTTTTGCCAGAATCTCATCTGTTTCTCTGAAATGTAAGAGCCAAAAGTAAAATCGCTTTCTTGTATATACCCTTCATGTTATACTTATGTATGTACATGTGTTTCCCTATACGATTTATATTGAGATGAATTAAGATGAATAATACCGTTCCCCATTTTCCTAGAGACTTTTATTAAACCTACAGATCTCACATTTTTTCAAAGTAGTGGCTTCATAAGCATAGTATTGGATCCTCGGCCATTCATTTGGAAAGCACCAAAAGCATTGCATTTCCCACGCCTTATGAATCTCGTTAGGAGCTATAAACGAGGTCTTGATAACTTAAGCACGACAGAGCTTTCTGCGAACAGTGAGGAGCTTGGCGCGAATTTTGAGTTCTGTACGATGACGCAGAAGTACATGAAGATGAGACGTTACAATATCCGCAGGATTCCTTTTTGCTGTGTTTGGGCCTGTTAAAAAGAAATGCATGTGCATACCGAGGTATTACATCGTTAGACGGTTTCATATTGTATAACAGACACACAAAATATGAGAGGTAGCTATACGTTGGTGTCAAACTATGAGCAGAAAAGTGCCGTGAAAACCCCTTAGTGGACAGTCCTGGATAGCAGAGGCTTGAACAGTCACTTCAGCATCCATCATTTAGTCATTGGCGATATCGCACGCTCTTCTGGTAGGCCCGTAGGCTCTGTACGTATCTCGTGATTGCGACTGAGTGTCACCCATAACTTTCTGAGAAGAGCAGGTTCAAGTTCAAGTTGTTCAAGTTGATTTATTTCATTTCCAACAAACAAAATAATTGGAAGTACAATGAAACATTCATATATACAGATGTCAGAAAATCAGTACCACAATGCGATGAACAGAAATAACATTGTAAAAAGATACAGGTAAATTATCAACAGAGATACAAAAAAAAAAATAACTGTTATATCACTGTGGTAAATGCATAAGCAATATTGCTGGAAATGGAGGGGACTGCTAAAAAGCAGAGCTTGTAGAATGCAGTCCCCTGATACGGAAAAAAAAACATATAGTAGCAAAAACAACAATTTCCCTAAGCGGTAGTAAAAAAAAAAAAAAGTTTATGCAGACTCCACAACAAGTGGCAAATTTGGGCTCTTTCCATCATCACAGACATGACAGAGGAGACTTTTCGCATAAAAGTGTTCCCACTGCCGATCAGATCAACTCGATCAAGCGAGATCAATCCCGATCACCTATTTTTACTAGAGCAATCCCGACCAAATGCTCGATCGTCCTTCAACACGATCCCTTCCCGACCGCTATTCGATCCTTTACGATCCACATCCGACCATTCTCGACATCTCCAGAATCTCTCCTCGACAACCATACAGATCTCTACTCGAACATCCCGATCTACACACAATCAATATCTACACGGTCAATACTCGATTTCCACTAGACTTCTTAGACCAGCTCGACATGACTCGATCTGTGTCAGATCTTGCATCGAACGGGTCGGCAGGTTCGTACAGTGATCGAGTGAAAGAAGAATTGGTTACAGTTATTCGTTGGGTTATATGAAACAACTCAGTATTTATGCTTGAATACGGCGTGGCCCAAAAGAGTGCTATTAAACTGACTATTAATTGCAAAAGCATGAAAAACGAAAGAAATTATTATCTTTAGTATAGGTTTTACCGGCCAATTTCGCACTTTTGTCAGTCCATTTGATAAAAGGTTCATTCACTTCAGCGAAAATCCTCATCACTGCACATTCTGTCATTCAAAATTGCAAGTTGTTCGTTCAATTTAGCATTCCGATCAATGAGATTTGCACATGTGCCTTTCGAATTCGTTAAACGGGCATTCAAATTGGCACGTGCTCTTCAGTCATTCAAATTCGCCAGTGGCGAAAGGGGTATTTCAGTCATTCAATTTCGGTATGGGCAGTCAAATTCCTAACATGTTCATTGAAATTAACGTCATGTTATTTCTTTTTTGAAAAGATGATAACATTTAAACGCGTATTTCTATGTGACTTATTGTTTCTTCCACGCACTGTTAAGCAGTAAAAGTATTTTTTGACCATATTATATAACTCGACTTTGCTGTTCTGTAACGCCCCTTATCTTTCATACATGACATTTTAGGCCTACATGTACCAATACTCTAGTTTAACTTCATCTTCTTAAAGTCATGACGGCACAAGTTAGATACAGACGTATTTCTCAAGGGGACAGAAAAAGAATAATTAATGATCATAACCTATTGACTTCCTACAACTGGCCGACACACGGAATCAGTAAAGCGCTCAACGGTGAGATAAGTTGTGGCCATGCACATGTTGCACTATCTTCGGACTTGAAGAGTCACTAAGCACATTAAAGAAAAAAAAAAAATGTTGCCAAAATCTCTAAAATGAGTACGAAAATATGAAATGTAATGACGCTTGGAAAACAATAACTATGTTAAAAAAATAAAGAAAGAAGCAAACTATAAACATGCGTGCTAAATTGACTGCAAATAAATTGATTGCCAAAAAAAAAAAAAAAAATGACTTGGAATGAACGAGAGCAGCATGTCCGTGATCACGTGATTATATCATTCTAAACTGAATGAACGAATAACCAAATGGTGCTCGTTTTACAAATTTCAATTGAAAAAAAGTGTTCATTAGAATGAGGCTAAAGGCAATTTGAATGCTCCAACATGAATTTGAATGAAGAGATCATAAAATTGAACTACCGAACATGTCATCTATGGTATATTTTGCTAAATTGAATGCAAGCAATTAAGCAATTAGGAATTGGACTGACAAAAGTGCGAAATTGGCCGGGAAAACCTATAGTTGATAGAAGAACACTTCCTATGTTGAAACAACAATCATCAATTCTCGTGCAGGCGTTTCGATTCTATAGTCATTTTTCCTGAAAAAACGATGACAAAGACTGATCACTACTGTTTGTGAGCCACTAAAAAAGGTACAAAAATGCATTCAGTTGTATTCATTCATTTTATCCGTTTTCAGTATATTGGTATCACATATTCAGATAGGGCCTCATCCACGTCAAGCTCTGCTTATGATGACGGTCCACTGTATTGATTTCTCCTTTGTTAATAGATACAGTATGCCTTAATATGTTATTTTGATTCATATGTCACTTCAGACTAATGTTGTTACGCAAATGATTTTTTTTTTTGTATTGATTTGTATGTTATCTGTATCATTCTGTTTTCATTTGCAATTGTATTCGGAGAAAGAAGATGCAAAAATAAACCAAACAAACAAACAAACAGTAGCTATTTTTGACGCATTCGTTATCAGTTTTTACGGCTTCACTATCGCTCAGTCAAGTAGGATATCAGTGCCCAAAGTTACAGATTTTGTAAATCACAAATTTTCATGGAGATCAAAGCGCCTGCACGAAGATTGATTATCATTGTGTCAAATAAAATATGAGATGTTCTTTCTATCGAATAATGTAACGATTTCATTCAGTCGCTCATATCTTTTTAGATAAGAGACAGTTTTGTAGCACTCTGTCTGCCGGGACACCATGTATAATATAATAGGTTCGTTCATATGCATTCGATATTTGCAGTGGATGTGAAGAATAGCAAATCTAAGTTTGATGTCTCATAAAGAAAAAAAAAATGTTACACCGCCACGCTTTGTACTGTGCATTACATATAGGCTGAAATTAATTATAGGCTGAAATTAATTCGGTCTAAAATGAAACATAGGCCTATATGCCCATAAATGCACCATTATATAGAGTTGAAAAAAATTTGACTGTTCTACAACCCTAATGAGTCGTGTTATCTTTGTCATTATTGTTCTCATTATTAAAGAATGAAAAGTGAATGAAAAATATGTATGTATTCATTGATAAAGTATAGGCCCAAGAGTGTGTAAAAGAAAATACATGTATCACATTAATTTCTAAATTCATGAAGTGTGCTGATATGTGGAACAGAGTACATTATTATGAAAATAAAACAATATAACATTCTACACTATAGCAAAAATGATGAAAATCTTGGTTGTTTATTTTTTTTTGGTCAACTCATCCCAGTCAATCAATATCAAGGTGGACTTCAAGCAATGTACATACAACTCTCTCTCAAAAAAAAAACCCTTATTAAGCGAAGCAAAAGTGTAACATCTAGGTAAATAAACAGTAAGTCACTGAGCATTTATGAATCTACGTTACAACTACTGTTTCAACACGTCAGCGTAAGAAATAGATTTTATATCAACGTAACCAACTTCAATTTCGAAACAGACAAGCTAGCAAAAGAATTCAAGAAACAATAAATTCTCAGTTTATAAGTAAAGTAAATAATCTAGAAAATTTCCTTTCACGTTACAGTCATATTGACAGAATACCGAATTTTTTTCAGTTTCAGTTGTGTTTCCTTTCTTTCTTCTAGTATTTTTGTCTGGAGAGTCTAATTCTACCATGTCTGCTGTTTACGGTTTGTTGTCTTTTCTCTCTTCGGGGCCCTTTTCTTTTCTTCAGTGGGCCTGGAGTGGCTGAAGATACTGACGACAGTTAACTTTTTAACGTGATCAAGGACTGCATATATTTTTTCTTGATACCTGAACAATAAATGAGTGCTTGGAAAGTACGTCTGCACCAGCTGCTGCAACCACTGTCAAAAAGTGCTCGGTATTTGATCGAGTGCCGGTCGAAGCATGATCGAGTTTAGTCGAGTATCAATCGATAGCAGTCCTGTATCGGTCGTGTAGCGGTCGAGTTATTCATGAAACTGATGAATCCTGGATCGAGATGATCTGAAATCAATCGTGTAGCAGTCGAGTATAACTCGATATGATCGGGAACTGAGCTCGGGGAAAAATCCGTCCCGACCACACTAGATTTCTACACGACCGATTCCAGATCAGCTCGATCTCTTCTCGATCACTACCCGAGCTGTTGGTGTTCGGGCTTCCTACTCGAATATTTTCGACATGTCCAAAATTATCGTGAAGGAAGCAGGAGCGATGCCGATCAAGGTAGATCGACCCCGAATACCAATGCCGAGCGAGCCCGACCAGGCTAAAAAAGCTTGATCGGGATTGATCGAGTTTATCTGATCGGCAGTGGGAACGCACCATAATAAGGATTATCTCCTGGCGTCTAACGTGAGGAGGAGCAATGAGAGAGAGTAGGTAGCTAATGAGTGGGTGTAGATTGCAATGAACAACATTTTCTCTACTTGCATAAATCGTACGTACTCACTGTTTAGAAGATGACCCTCCAATAACTTGGGCATTACGAAATTTTCACCTAAAAACTAGCGAAAGCACATTCGAGTATAGACCTCATTACTGAACAGACCAATTTGACAGAATGACATGTATAGATGAAAAGGAAGAATGGAATAATTTGTATGAAACTACTAAAAAAAATAATTTAGTATTTGGGGTCATTTGTGTGGATTGTATTACCAACCAATTTCATTTGTCTAAACTCTTTGCAAATGTCGGCAATGTTCAAAATAGGGATCTTGCGTAGCCGCAAAATTATTCGCCTTTAGAGTTGTGCAAATTGCCGCATTTTCATGTTTTTCAAGGGAAATGGGTAATTCTCACTGTGTTTCCCCATCATCCCATTACACTCACGAAGCGTGATAAAAATTTCCATCACGTTGTTTGGGAGTCAAATCCTGTACAAAGTTCGGTTTTGTTAAAATGCATTCTCTTTTTATTATGTTGCCACTGAGGTGGTAAGCAAACACGATGTTAGATGACTGTAGGCATAACGCCAATTCGTAGACTGTGGAGGCAGTCCGTGTGTGGTGAAGGTAACCTCGTGTTGGATGTCAGGTCTCCATTCCCACACACGTTTCAAAATCTCTGTTTCATAGTTCATGATTAGTATCCTATTAAAAGATAGAAAATTGGTCATGTGGTAAGGTTATTTGGCAAAAACGATTGTAAACTCGAGTTTTGTTTCTGTATGTACAAGCAGAGACTATTCTCTTTGTAATATGAGTTCTGAGAACTGATTATAATTACTGTCATTTGGTTTATTGTATTTCAGGGCTATTTAAATTATGGTGGTGGTGAACTTGGCAAAAATGTATTTATTATTATTATTATTATGTATTTATTTTTTATTTATTTATCTATTTATTTATTTATTTTTTTTTTTTTTTACTGATGGGCGACCGAGTGCTTGCATTTACCCTGTGCGCAAAGTTTTAGTAGTCTGTCAATCTGTGCACAACATTGCAAATCACGATGCACACATCTGTCGCACCTCAGAGGGTGCCCAAAGTCCCAATTTTCCATCCAGAACTAGCAGGGAATCGTGCAGAATCGTGTAGTACGTATCGGGCCTATACTTCATGTTTGGGCAGACTGCTCCCGAAGCGAACCGGGCAAACAGCTTGTCATTGTGTCTATGCCTGAAATTACAGTCTAAAAATTCCAAGGGCAAGGTAAAAATCACCCAAATTTACCACCATGCCGTAATATTCTGACCGTAAAATTAACGTCGTAAAAGTGTATTAAAAGTGTTGTTTGTGAAATGGATAGGACTATATCAGAAAACGGATTCTTACATAGGCCTATGTAGCAAGAACAATTCCAAAGAAGAAGACATATTGAAGATTTACACTATATCAAGCATTGACATAAATTTGGTTTCACGTGTTGCTTTTTTATCCTTAAAGGTTTTCACCACCTAATTTCATCAGATTAGTACTGGAAGTCTTAAACGCGTTCAAGACTGAACAATTATCAACTCTGCTATTATGGTTCATTTTCATTCTTTGAACATTCGCACTCTTTTCTTAATTTCATTCTATTCAATTTAGAGAGACCTTCATTCGGTTCAGCAACGTAAAGTTGTCTGTCAATTTTGCGCCAACTGGTCAAATGTTATATTCCATTCCAAATACCAATTTCATTGCTAGACACACACTTCGCACACTGAACGTTTGAACTCAACTGTCGTATGATAAGTTTAGGGATAGTTCTAGGTTTTTCTTACCGCAATTTATTAACTCTTTTTGATTATGTAATAACCTTTTCATTTTCAAAGGTTATTTAGGTCATACCCAATGTGATTCTCTTCTCTTTATCTTAATATAGGTTTTCCTTTTAATTTCATCAGAGTTGCAGTTGAACTCATGAATAAACGCTTACATGGCTTATACAATTCGTTTTACATTCTATTTCATCCAACTTGAAGACAAAAATCATTCAATCAAACGACGTGAAGTTTATTCAATTTCTCACTTTATAGGATAGACTTTCAATTTTGTTTCAAACACAACATTTCATACACTAGTAGTCAAACTCCTTTATACCCCAAACGTTGGATTTCAATCAACATATAAGTTCCTTCCTTCTGTATAATTCTTATGAATTGTTTTTTTAAGTGCCACTATTTGTAATCCTTATTCTTCTTTTCCATTATCAAAGTTTATCCTAACCATATTTTATAAATTTCTTTTCGTTTATTCTTTCTTTCAAGATTCATTTGATTCCTAATATTCATATGCCGCGTTTGCACGACCGACTCAGTCGACGTCTTGCAAACGTTGTTTGGAAGTTTGCGTGGTGATGTAAATGGGGAAGAAAGGTTTGTGATATCACCATGTGTATGTAATCCCTGTAGGGACTGCTGTTTAAAGAACACCAACTTAAGAGGAAAGTGGACACGTGGTGGAGGAGGGAAGCTGCATACAATTGTAGGGTGTGTGTAAGGAAGTCAAATAGTGACAAAGAGTTTGTAGTGTAGTGAGCCGAAGTGAAAACAAAATTGGTAAGTGATGGATTTTCTTTCCCCTCTCCCTTCGTTTCGTGATACATCGTTCGGAATTTCACTTCTTTCTCTCTATCTCCCTGCTCTCTAGTTCATCTTTCTCCTAACACAAACTTCCAAGCCGTTTACCTGATTCTCACTCTATATTTCTTTTCTCATTGGCTCCTATTGATCTCCAGATAATGCAGCTTCAACTTCCAGCTCACCCCTGCCCTTGGATTGTCGATATATTTGCCTTCCCTCAACACTCTCCCTATGTCTCTTCTCTTCTGCACTCCTCTTTCCAGAGTCTTCTTTCGTCAAACAAAGTCCTTTCAACGTGTTCAAGGGCTATACGCATGGTGTTTCCACAAACCTCTCTTCCTGAACTTTGCATATTTTGCTCAAACGCACAACCGCTCAAAAACCGATGGATAAATCGCAATAGGTTGATGAAGATAATGATGATGATGATGATGATGATGATGAAGAGGAGGTCACTGAGGAGGAAGGGGAGGAGGAGCAGAAGGAGGAAAAGAAATCCCTCTACTGATAATATCAATACTACAGTTACAAATTTATATAATACATGTTTCCCTTTTGTCGAAAAGTGTGCAGGTGTTTGCGTTTGTTCACATGTGCAAAAGAGTTATGAAGTTTTTACTGAAAACCCCATTTGCTGAATGTAATCCTTGCCTACGTTATTTTACTGACATGTAAACGGAACAATGTAAATGTATCACCCCTGACTTCACCCAGTATTTATTGCGTCATATCCTTTGGTGTGAAATTCCACGCTTCTATACTTTGACCTAAAGAAGTTAATTAGTTTAATTTATAATAAACCTTATGTCAGTTTCGTATAATTGTACGGAGCCCTCTTCATTTTTGTATCAACGAACAGGATTTCATTTTCCAAACAATGGACTCTTCTTTATCTTGTTTCCCTTACTATCGCTCAAAAAGTCAAGTGGATTTTGATTGATAAATCTTAGACACTTTCCTTAAATTACTTAAAAGAAACTGTGTACTTAACAAATTAATAGTTACCATTGACAATTCAGTTAATGCAGATTGGGTGATGAAGTTCGTATATTTGATATACAGTTGTATGCTCACTCTTCTGATACTAAAGATATCAGCCCGCCCAAGAGTCAGGTAGAATACATTTTGTCCGAAGCACATTATCTCAAGTTGGTAGCTATATATATTTTGAGAAATTATTTCAATGTATGATGGCAAATCTGAAAAAATACACCACATTACAACTCCTGTTGCTGCAACGTTATAATCTTGCGAAGAAGAATAATTGGATGTAGCCAATACATGATAATGGTGACCAAACCAATAATATTTCATACTGTCATTATCATCACATGAAAAGGCACTTTTCGTATCATCTAAGAATGACATTAAAAGCAGGCCAGTAAGCTAAGAATAATTTTCATGAGTGTGGAGGATGAGTTCATACTTGAAACAGTGCACTTTCGTAGAGAATGAAGCGACTAAATGGGGTTCAGACTTGAAGTGGTATCTTTTCAGACGAAAAATCAACTAAGTTGATGTCCCTCACACACGAAAGAGTTTTAACATTCTTCGAATTGAAATCAATCAATCTGGTGCACACTTTTGATGGAATATTTCGGAAATTTTCAATCAAAACGTAAGTGAAAACTTCAGGGAAAATGGGAACGACTAAGTCCTGAAACAGGAGCCCGACTTTCTCATTTCGGCTACTGATCAAATTATTTGAAAACGTATTATCCGAGACCATAGAAAGGGGCGAATCGGGAATCAGAACTGCCACTTCCAATCCCAATCTTACTCCCCGCTCCGTGGACCTCCCCGGCCATTGTCAAGTTTTGGTCATCCTGGCTGTCATCTCGTTTATCCATCCACATGGCGAGTCAGACTCTCAAGCCCGGGGGTAGGATGTGGTTCCACCCGTCAACTTTATTTTTGATTTGTATTGTTAAAGTATAAACAATTACTCTTCTGCTATTTTACGTAATGAGCTTTGGAAGAAAAAAAGTTTCACTTTTCTTTTCTATTTTGCCCAAACGGATCCTCGTCTCCAGTGGGGGAGGGGTTCGTTCGAGCCACCGTCCCCTGTAATGGGCCTGTGAAAAAGAGCGATATATGTAGATGTAGACCGACATATGAATTTTGATGAATAAATACACGTTAGAAAAACATGCCCAGTACATACATGTACCCATCCGTTAATTCATTTTTATTACATAAGTATTGTGTCCGGATGCAGACGTGATCCATAATTTGATGAGGTCAAGGATAAACAGTGTCAGTAACCCGTTCCTTACGGGAACCTGGTATACCAGGTTCCCAAGATGAAGACAAGAGTGCCTACTTTCTTGGCCTAAATTCATAATTCTTTGTGTTGTAATGCCCCCCCCCCCCCCAAAAAAAAAAAAAAAAAAAAATCAAAGCTGAGATCCAGTAGATTTCTGTGTTCGCTGACCCCAGTCATCACATTCAAGTACCTGGTTTTGTGTAGAACAAAAGAGTCTGTGAGCCGTTCAGGGCACGCTCTATTTTATACCTCGCACTTGAACGATATTTTCATTGTTTGATGGCACAAGTAGTTGACCGTGGTAAAGGGAGATATGTGCCGCTTGACTGCTTTCGCTCTTTGGATTACCAACCTGTCCATTCTCTGTCGACAGGCAAAAATACTGAAGGTACTCAAAGAATTACGGAAGGAGCGGGGTAAATGACAACACCTTGTCCAGCATATAGGACATTAGCTAGACGTCTCGTGTATGAAGGAGTCACGACTCTTCCCGAATGAAAGATTCTTCAGAAAAAAACAAACAAACAAAAAACATGTTGCCAAGCATGTGAAGTGTTCCTCCCCACAAACCCAAACCCTGAAACGCCCCTCGTGGTCATAGGTCGTAGATGGTGACAAGCATTGTAGTTAGCAAACTCTATCAACTCAGCACATTGTGCGATACCTAGAATAACAAGGGTGACATTGATAATCATGCACGTTGCATTCGCTCAGAGTTTACTCCTATTCAATTCACTCTCAAAGGGTTGTTTGGTCTCACTCGCAACACACACACACACACACAAATCCTCACAATGAAAAGAATTCATATTAATCTGTGTTGTAAAAAGTCACTGGAAACTATATCTCTGTAGGAAATCTTAACCTCTAACTATTCATGTGTGACGTCATTCGAAGTTGCGCAGTCGAACTCACAAATAGGCAGAGAGGACGAACGAAGTGAAGAGAACCAATCAGAAACATTGAACGTATCGCGGATAGTTCCATTATTTGGGGGTGTGTGAGAAAGACTTCTGTGGAAAGAGATTGCAGGCTTGTCGCCAGAAATCACTCGGAAGGTCTTAGACTACGGACTGGTGAAGGAAAACCTCGAGATATCTTCAAAGACTTACATACAAAGGAGTGTCATTAGTATGGCTACGGAGAGAAAATCTGTAAGTAATAACTGACATTACGAAAAGGTTAGAGGATTTAGAAACAATGTAACTCGATTTGTTCATATATAATCTATAATAATATCTCAGCTAGATCGACAAGGTGATGTATAGGTTTCAAATGAGAGAACAGGTTCATATTGCTGGTATATACTATATCTCTGACGAAATACCAAAATATTTGCCAATTTCATTCATGTGAAGTTACGTTGTCATTACATTTTAGCTGATCGCGACCCGACGAAACAACGACGATATAATATGAAACGTGTAATTTACGACTTCATTTCATCGCAGGTAAAAGTCAGTATGACAACCCGTCGTATCAATCGCCACCAATCATGATCGAATAAAAACAGAAATGACAAACAAAATTTCAAAGTGCAGTTCAACAACATCTTCAAAATAAGCTCTGACACTGAGAATGATAGACATTTCATCAAAACGGCTCATAAGATATATCCACAGAATAGTGATACTGGTTGCAACCACATTAAGAAAAAAAAAACCCACACCCTGGTTCCTGGTTTTTATCTCCTCATAGTTACCATTAGACTTCTCGGTGGGTTAGTACATTAGCATGCTGTATAGAGTCATGATTTGGGTAGCAACCACAACGCGTTTCCTCTTTAAAGTTAGCTTAGCTACATCTTAGTCGGACTACACCCATTATTGTACGAAAGATACAGCATACAATCACTGATCATATTAACATGGAATTTCGTGAAGGTTTATCTGCCAACAGGTTGATGAGAGACATATAAAATGCTGTTATCATCACTTCCTCCAAATTTCATGTGTGATTGTGACGAATATCTCGTTTGTGAAAATGCATTATGTGATAAATCTCTTTCTGTAGCATTCTATACCCGATTTTGATGAAACGTCTGTTCGTGTCAATTACTCTTTCTTGAAGCATCTTAAACGTGACGCGAAATTGGACTTTTTGGAAGTAAGCAATTCAGGATATTGAGTTATACACCAGAAACTTATGAGACGTCATATCTTCATAACACAGCAACCTTGTTTCTGTAATATTCTTCCATTTCCTGATGCTTGTCTTAACAATCCATGCTTGATGTGATCAGGCACAGTCGTATTTATTATACGCAGAATGACTTAAGTTTAATCTGTCAAGTACAATTTAATTTAGCGTGGTCTCTGAGCTGGGTTCCGCAGAGCATGCACTTAAACTAAATAAATGGAAACGTTTACTTTCCATGATTTCAATATCTGCTATTAAACTTAATGGAAATTCAATACTCATTAGTGCATACGGCCGTCTATTTCTCCCCAAGATAACAATTGTATTTCGAAACTTGGACTATAATGCACTACAATTAGTGTACACAGAGCAAAGAAATTAAGGGAAGTTTAACCTAGAAAGCTTGTATATGCTTTACACAAAGGAATACTCATAAATTCAGTGGATAACAGGAGAATTAAAAACAACAACAAATGAGCAGCAGGACCTAGAGGCCATAACTTTGAATCTTTAATTTTCTATACTTTTAAAAGTTTAATTCGCCCGGAAAACTACCTGCACTGCAAACACGCAGTCAATATATAAACCAAGGAATCCGAGTTTCATTGACAAGCTGTCACTAGAGAACTGCGAAGTACAGGGTCACCATTATCGCTTAAGTCACAATTTCTGTGGCAGCAGGCTTGAGATTAATTTCCCAGCATTTATATCACTAATAATATATGTTTTCCCAGTCAGTTTCAACAGGTTTATATTCGAATTAATGAATAGGCGTCCATAAAATTATTCAATCGATTTTCGTAACCGCTCTACTCTCACGGTTAATCTTAATTCTTTGAGCATTCAATTGTTTCATAATTATAATTCCATCTAATTCTCATTCAATTTTGAGGAAAAAAAATAATTTAACGACGCAAGATTAGCATTCAACTTTCTCGCCAGTAGAAGAGGCGTTCAATTTCAATTAGTCTGTTGATTATCAAATGCTTCAGCTACTATTCTGTCCGTATTCGAGAAATGAACTCTCCTCGAGCAGTCGCTATAAAGTCGGGTATATGCAACACATGACGTGTGTGTCTGAAAGTGGAGTTAATTTTGTTACGAACTGACTGTTGCTCTTATGATGGTTTGTCAGAGGTATAGAAATTTCAATACAAGCACAGGCCGATTTCACTAAAGCTACCCTGACACTTGCACGAATTTTGGTTTGCACATGGTTTGAGCATTGCCACGTATCATTTCGCGCCAATGCGAGAAACATTCGTGGCAACCTGCGGGAGGATGCTGGCCAATGCCGTCAATGCGTGAAAAAAAAAAAAAAAATAGAACTGCTCAAAATTTTGGCACGACGAAATTTTTGATCAAGTTTCGCGAACCCTTGTGAACTATGCACAACCTATGCCCAAAGTAGCGTACTACTGCGTGTCCATCAACCTAGTGGCACGCAGGTCACGTTCGCAATATTAGTTCACGACTAACTTGCGTATCCTTTGCTCATAAAATGCGCATTCTCCCGAATAGTTTTCGCATGTCAACCGCATGGTCTGCGCATGATGTGCGGGTTAAAGGAAATCAAAACCCAAATATGAATTTGGATTAAGTGAAAGTAGCAGTATTAGCAGATCATATGGTGTATCAGCCAAAGTTTGAGGAAAATCGGCTGTCGACTCAGAAGTCATGATTTTTATATGTATATATATATATTTTCGGTGCAGTAATTGCTGCAAGGAGGCTACTATGCAATTCATGAAAACGTGTTATTTTTCATGAAAAATACACATTCAATCGACAAGCTACTGACATAGTTTAAGGGTGATATCATTTACTCTACTTTCTGAATGAGGTAAGCCAGGTGCTCTTCCATAATGATAAAATGTGAAAATATGTTGATTTTTCTTTGTGTGTTTTTTTTTTATGCATTGTTGTCCATAATGATGTCATGAACTGTGGTAGTCTCCTTGTCTAGCGATGGCGGCAGCGAAATATTAAATTTCATAACTTTTGAATGGAATGTCCAATTTGATGAGATCAATTAATATTGCTGCTTCCACTCAATCCACATTCATAATTGGGTTCTGGTTTCCTTTAAGTAATCAAGAGGAATCGTCACAATATACTAATGATAATTTGTTTGTATCATGGCACCAACCAGCTCCTCCTAGAACCTCTGCAGTCCAAGACCATTTGTTCAAAGGCCAAAGACAAGGGAAGGACGACAGTTAGCGGGTCAAGGAAGGACACTTCGTAATATACGAAAATGTTGTTTGTTGATTTTTCAAATGCACTGCATTAAAAGAAAAGAGAGAAAAGAATTGGTTATATAGGATGTATAAACTAAGCTTTGGTGCAACTAGGATTACAATTTCTTATACTGTAGTTTTGTAAATATCTCGAATGTTTGTTTATCCTAATAATGCAGGGTTCGTTATATAAAATATATAAATAAATATATAAACAAAATATGTATATCACTTGTCAGTGATATACATATTTTTACAGTTTGAACCTTTTTATCCTGATATCAATATCAATTTCATGTTAGGACCCCATGGAAGAACAGCCAAGTCTTCGTAGACTGAGCTGAATGGGCTATCCTACTGTACATATTCGTTGCTTATTTTTTTTTTCTCTTGCTTTCTTCCCTTTTCCATATTTGATGCATTCTATGTTTTAATCTACTGTTGATCATTATGTTGTATATTGCTTGTCATACCTTTACTGTACTCTTTTTTTTTTTGCACGAATTTACGGTGAACAAATAAATCAAGTCAAATCAAATCGTTAGTTCCGAAAATTGGGTAATGCTCCTTCTTTGGAAGGTCCGTTAATACTAATGATATGAAGGTTCAATAATCCGAAAATGACATACGTTTCTCAATTTCAATCATGAAATCAAATTCATTTTGTGACAAAGTACGGTGATGTCATTAGATTTTTAAATGATGAATGATATTAAGCATTAAGAAGTGAATGAAAACACGTAAACACACACACACACACACACACACACACACACAGGGGCCTATAAACGCATACAAACATACAATAAAGATTAATACATTTATTTGGGAAGTGGGATGCTATCGTAACTTGTAATATTCTCCTCTAAACATGTATATTCTCCTCTAAACATGATCATCATTTTTTTTGTTGTTGTAAGAAACACGAATAAACTCAAAGGCAGACCCCCCCACAATATATATATATATATATATATATATTTGTGTGTACTGATCGTTACTTTTGAAAGGATCCTGCGTGTTGCCCTGGTCATGTTAGACCAGTCCCTTCCCACCCGCGTATAACTACTCGACAGAAACAGTGATTATTAACAGATTATTAAATGACCTTCGGATTTACGAACCTTTTTCATTGTCGGATTAACGAGACTTTGAGGAATACTCGGAACAATTGATGCGATTTTATGGAACACTATTTCATGTTAGGACTATACGGAACCTTCCGAATACGGAACATATCATATTTTTTAGACTTACCTATCTTCGGAATAACAAACATACCGGCAAACATCATCACAACTTTACCCATCTTTGTTTCTCAGGCTTCTTGCTCCTTTTAAGATTTGATGTTTCTCAAAAACAGTCACTACATTATAAACACTTTCTTTGCTCTGAAACAGCTTTGAACGTCTTTAATGTTGTTGAATTCATTATCATTAGATACAATCAAGTATACTTGGATGAGGAAGCAAGTTCTATGATCTGAAAAAAAAAATGACAAAAAAACCTGCGATTATACAGCCCTGGCAACGAATACGAATACGTAAATAATGCGTAAATGTGTCGTAAATATGACGTATCACTGAGTTTCATTGAGAACACTCATTAAACTTTCTTGAACTACTCGTAAATTCGAAATGACTAAACTCAGCCTGCGCACCACTAAAATACCACGTACTGGCACGCCATAATGCGGTGTAGTGCGCAAGCCCAAATTCGTGCAAGTGTCAGGGTAGCTTAAGTTTGCAATAATCCAAATAGATGAGTAACTGCAGAGAACATCAGAAGTGACTAAACACCACCCAAATGCTGTAAATGCTTGCCTTTTTAGTGAATTTAAATTCCTTAACGTTCATCACGGCGGTGCGAAATGAATGCATTTCGTATGCATTTTTTATTTGAAGCGGCATTTTACTCGTAAATATGAGACATGAAATCACATGCTCATGAAATTGAATTGAAAGAACCACTATTTTTTTTTTAATGGTGATCTTGATGATAATTCCAGTTTGCTGGGACCTGAATTATTGCATCTTTAAATCGAATGGAAATGTGACGAATTTGGACGGGAAAACTTATGATGATAGTTATAATTTACATTGATCTAAATCTTTTAGATGAAATGCTCAAGGCGCACGAAAACTTGTAAAAAAAAAAAAATGTTGCAGAAATTGTCAATCCAACACATAGGGCCTAATGTTTGTTATTTTTCTAATATCGACATAATCGTCCAAACCCTTTTCTGATCTGATCTGTTTTGAGCTACGTTTTGGATTCTTTGATTTCAGAATTGTTGTTTATAGGCATGAGTTACACTCTACCTCCACTTGCTATTAATATTTATCTTGCATTAATCACTGTACATTGATATTGACAAACAGGCATGCATTCAAGTCGTGAAAGGTAACCGATATAGATGCCTGTAGTTACTCATACGACACACTGGCTTTGTGACACAGAACCTTTATTCGGCACTGAGGCACTATAACCAATAAAACCATCATATTTAGATTTTAACAACAAAGCACCTAGATTCACAATTCTATTTTCTGTCTTTTGCCCGTGACAGCAGTACAAGCTACATAGTTTCTTTTAGAATCAAACTCCAAATCATGTTCACTGAGAGAATGGAAATGTACCCACCACAAAGTAGATATCTTTGCGATGTTCTGCCCACTGGTGCCCACAACGTTTCAAAAGTAAGTGTGTAGTATAAGATGTCTTCAGAAAAGGGGCGTTGACAAGGCTAAACATGCGGGGGGTTGAAAGTCACACAAAGATTGCTCTTTGTTGTAGGCCAGAAATGTAAATTTATCTATGCGCCTAAGAAAGAACCATGACGCCCTTCCGTAATGGGTTACGGAATTTACTTTCTTGATTACCCCGTGAAATCTATCAAAGGGTCTCGCAGGCAGGGCGAATAACAAAAAGCTGGTTTATTTGCATGGCAGAGACGAGTTACAAAACCAGCAAGGTCGGTAAATATTGTGATTCTTTCTTTTTTTTTTCTTTAACGTTCACTTTGAGCTGTACACTCCATGTCCCAGGTGAGCTAGCGAGTATTCACTTAAGACATGTAAGAAGATAAATCTGAATCTTAAAAAAAAATGGCATTTAAACTTCAGTGTCAATATAATCGCTCAAGGGTGAAAAGTCCAAATCACACACATTGTATTCATAATATTCGTATTTATAATTTAAAAATATTTAAAGTGATATATTTTGTCATTCTTAAGTTTAAGTTTACAAAATCAGATACAAGAATAGAAAAATTTCATTATGAAATAGAACATGAGTATGTTATAGAAGTTTGAACTTGATGCGTTTTTACGAGACAATGATATGCAAATTAGATGAGATGACGCGATGTTATCAGCTTACTTTAATCATCGTACTCGATCGATGACCCCGGTCGGCTATATTTTTGTATTGACACTACTACCACCCCTAGAATTGAAAATTATTATGTCTGGATTATTGCAACTTTATAATCTTTTGAGAGGAATATGACCTCAAACTCTGTTATTTCACAGAAAAATTCTAGTGGCGGCTTATGTGCAGGTCAGTGGGAGATCTGTGACATCTTCATCTCATTTGATTTGGACATATGAGGGAATATGCTCCTTAGCACTACTTCCTGAAAAACACTACAACTTACATTTCTATTACTTCAATGTGCTAATCACGTTTACTGTAATTATTGCTTGATACAGGTACTGCGTTCATTAAAATCATCTTGAACAGAAAGTGGCATCAATCATCTTAGTTTTTTTTTTTTTTTAACACACCATTAGTCAGCGTCAGTTGAGCGCTTGCTTCTCTTCAGCAGTGTGTGTGTGTGAGTCAATTGATGTAATTACGCAGTAAACTAAGTGGAATACCAGGCTATAATATCTTTTTGATTTGTATCTTTCTTAGAGTGATTTTGATATCGAAAGAAATTTGGATAAAGAGTGACAAAGAGTTATTGATAAGCGCTGAAACATGAACTAACGGGGGGAGGTGGTAAACTTGTCTCGGTACAGAGACGACGACGCATATCGAGTTGACGAATTATTATAATATAATAATTCGTCAACCCGATATGCGTTTCATATACATATTATGTATATGAAACTTTACGTTTGCACCTCATACATGTCATATGAAACCAGTTGCCAGTCATGTCATGAATTATATTCTTGACGACAACCAAACAAAATACAAAAAAGAAAATACAAGAAAAAGAAAAAAAAAACGCCCCAAGCACCCATGCAATCTTCTCTTTTTCAGACCATAAATGGTAAGGGCATAGGAAAGATCTTGTAGAAGCTTATCTGACTTGATATTGGAGCCCCGTGACTCCTATCTATATGACATCATTGGAGAATCTAGGAAATTGTCTGTTGACCCCAAGATAAAGGTAAAACAGATTGATCATACAATTGTAAAGTTTGTAGCTGTCTGTTCAACTATAGAAGGAGGTAGTTACATCCATTAGGGCCTGCATTTTCATCGCGTTCATGTATTCCCTGATGTATCGTGCGTTTAGTTCTAGGTAGATTACCCTTGATTTTCTTTTCTGCATTACAATGACTTTTAGAGGAATTGTATATGGGCTAGAGGCTATATAATCTCCTTGATTGTATTTGTATGACTTTGCAAAACGAATCAAGACGTCATAAATTTAGATAACGACTAGTCGTATACAGGATCATGTCATAAAGACGCTTTTCGACCTGCATTGCCCTGATCGTCCCCGTTAATTTGTCTGCTGTTTGATAGCAATGAAGCGCACCTGTACTGTTCGTCATGTTCGTTTTCAAGTAACCACGACTATTCATGATCATGCTTCTTCTTTCAAAATCTGACTTATAGTCAATGAACAAACAAACAAACAAATCTGAGAATTCCACATTGTATACGACATATATATATATATATATATATATATATATATATTAATATATATATATATATATATATATATATATATATATATATATATATATATATATATATATATATTTATCCCTATAATGAAAAAGTACTACACTTGCGTCTTTACGAGAATAGGGGAATGATATCTTCCTTCTCACTATTTCAATTAAAAAAGGACATACATTCTTATCCCACAAGACAATCTCATAAGTTTCATTTATATAATCCTGAAACAGTGATGGCTCTGAAATCTGTCAGACACACCGGACCCGATGTTTGGAATTCTCTTCCTTCTGAAATTCGAAGTTTAAAGTCCATTACTCTTTTAGGAAAGCTGTAAAAACAATGTTTCTTTCTGGGTGTCAGTAATTTCATTGTCATTGTTATTGTATTATACACGAAATTCTTTCGCAGAAATATCGACGCATTTATTCTATTACGTAATCATGTAACCGACCATGAACTGTATTAACTGTTCACCTGTACCTCGGTAAGAAAAAATACGGGAACCAATAAATCAAATACAATTTTTAACATAATGATGTTCATAAGTATCAAGAAGAGGTAATGTGTACTCTTAAATAAGAGAACTTTGTGAGAAAAAGAAAAATATGGAATTGTGACCAAAAAGGTAATAATGCAGAGAAAGGCCTGCTGGCATTATCAGCCATTTGTGTGCATCATCTTGGCTAATTGCTGACAGTTATGTGTTGACTCACCCTACAGGCTGACGCGGAGAAGGCGAGTCTAGAGCTAAAGGATGGAGGAGGTGAGGAGGAGAGAGAACAATGGGGACATAAAATGGACTTCATTCTCTCCTCGGTTGGCTACGCAGTGGGGCTCGGCAATGTGTGGCGTTTTCCTTACCTGTGTTTCAAGAATGGTGGAGGTTTGTATACAATATTGCACTTTAAATTACATTTTCATCACGTGGTTCAACCAATCGTGTATGTTATTCAAGCAATTGTGTTTGACACTCAAGTAAACATACAGTGAATAAACATAGTCGACATACAGATGGTTAAAACGGGGAAAAGGACGTAGGAAATGAAAGAAACAATCAAGGATGCACAAGTCTGAAAACTAACTTTCTCTAACGTGTCTAAGCTATCCCTTCGGTGGTTCTGCAGGAGTTTCCCTCTGTGATGCCACAAATAACCAAAAAAAAAAAAAAGAAAAAAAAAAGGAAAACGAATGTTATATACATGACTATAACAAATACATTGTTCTGTGTTAATAAAATTGTCAATAAACACAATTTCGAATACAATGTCTTCCAAGCGGTCCATGTAGCTATGACTTGTCAACTAGTCAGCTATTATTGGTCAAATCGTCTGTCAAACAGACTTTCTGCGCTACAAAATATTCTGCGAACATCAGACATAAGGCATTTGGCATCCTCGTTTCACGTTATTACATGTTGTAAATACCATGTCTGATGAACATAATTCATTCGAATTGTTTTCTATCACCGAAGAAACAATAGAATTCTCAGCTGAGCTTTGATGTTTAAATCGCCATAGCATATTTGCAATTCCTTCTCCAAATCTGTTACGACGTACGGAGTCGCTGTGTTTTAATACAAAGCCAGTGTCATACAAGTCTTATTAGTAGAGGGTACCTACATGTAAGTGTGTACGAAGTCTCGACTGTATTACAAAGGCATGTAGGAATTGCCAGTCTTGGGTAGCTAAGATGCGTGACACTTGCATGTGCCATGAACCATGATACACACCATGTTATTGGCACGTCACAGACAGGTATTGTTAAACATTGTGTCGGTTCCATTTCAAAACCTGACAAAATTTCCGACTGATTTGTGCGGAGCAAATAAAAGTATTGAAAAATATGCAGTCATTATCAGGGAACCTTTGCACACTTATATCACCTTGACAATAAACCGCTTATTCAATGGCTTATTCTCATTTTGATATTAACGAGAAATAATGAGGATTATAATATGGCATCATGAAGGATTACTTCCTAGAGCATACATTATAGCGTTGTAAGTGGATAACAAGACTTCAATTGCTCATTGTACAGTATAGGGCAATTTATGAACAAATACATAAAATCTCACTAAATTTAAAAGGGTACACATTCCTGCGATTGCTTACCGCTTATGTTAATGGTAATATTAGAACCCTAACCCATGGATAGTATAGATTTTCCCATTCATTTTCAAACTTTTTTTCATTCAATTTCACAAATTTTTACTTCAATTTCGTCGCGGAATGGCGAGAGTAGGCCAATCTTACTTTCAAATTCGTCTTTCGTCGTTCATTTTCAAATAAAGTCCATTCAGTTTAGTCATTTGGCATACATTTTCGTCATTTACAGTTCAAATTCGTCAGTCTCACTCGCAGCACTCAAAACAGCAGGATCGATTTCGTCTTTTGTCAATCATTTTCGTTAATTTTTCATTCATATTCGTCTCATATCTCTACCCGGTGTGATTTTCCAGTCATTCATGTATTTTTTCCTGTAACCGTTCACATTTTACATTCAGGAGTTAACATACACCTAAGTGCCCCCCCCCCACACACACAGAACCACAGATACAGACACACACACAAGCAATCCGAGTACACACTGAAACAAACATACATGTACCATGTGTACGTATACCGTCTCGTAAACGAAAACACTGACTGACAAACAATTTCTAGGTAAACATGATTGAAGACAAACTTTAAGTGTAGAATTGTCGCCTGTTTAATGTCAAAGAATGGATAACATAATTATGTTTGCTGCTTTCCAGGGTATAAAATTTAAACTTTGCTTCATGCGTTAGGCCTATGATGCGAAAACCTAAACATTACGAGTTAAAGTCCAAAATGTGACACTGACATACTGTCCTGGGTTATGACTTTTGACTGTCGTTTATCCTTCAATCATTTTCGTTGGTTGTCTTGTTTTTTTGTGTATTGTTAAAGCAAATGGTTAGGGAATAATGTGTAACGATACAGTTTACGAGAGAAACTAAAAATATGTCGGCTTAAAGTTGGTTCACCATCAAAATAAAAAAAAATCGACAACATCTGACTAATTTGAATGAAAAATTCATGAAATTGTGTGAACAAAGACGAATTTGAGCTTCACGTTCTGCGATCCGTCAGCGGGAGGGACGAATTTGAATGACAACTGACGATTTTGAATGCTATGTCTTCGAAAATGTTTGACGAAAAACGATTTACAATGACAATTGACGAAATTGAAGTTAGGATTTGCGTTCCACCTGCTTCTCGGGACGAAATTGAATAATAAATCTTTTGAAATTGAGTGACAAAAGTGCGAAAATGGATGGGAAAACCTGTAATATGTCAAAAATGAAATTAATTATGTTGAATTCTTTTTACATTTCATTTATTCTCTTTTTCTGCATTGCTTGTTGTAGTTTTTTCATCAATTGATGACTGCATATTAATGAACCAAAACTTTTGAACGGATTGTACGATTTTCCTCAAACCTCATGCCTGTGTGTATTGCTGAAACTTCTGCTGTCAATGATATCCATATACATTGTAAATTCCCTTCAACGATAAAGTTGAATGAAATCAGTCCGTGATAGAAGACCTAGACTGTGGCATAAAAGCTTTCATGTTATCAAAGTCACGTGCAATATACTGACATATTCACTCCCGATAGAAACACTGTCATTATGATATACTGTCACTATATATACGCCATTTTTGTGGAGTAGAAACTGTGACGATTTTTGTAATTGTGATCTGCATGATTCGGTAAAGAGGCCACTGTTATGACTGTACTGCAAACAACTGAAAAATGCTTAACTTTTTGTTACATCTTATTATAGTACATCGAATTTTAGTATCATACATCGAATTCATGCCTAACTTTTTGATATCTCATGAAACGTTTCCATTTCAGCATGTTTCATTCGGTGTAGGCCTACATATCTCCATGTAACCTTGTGCGAAGGACACAATCAGACACAGACACACCCACCATGCCGACTCACTCATGCGCGATGTACATCTTACACATGAAGCGGGAAGAAAATTTCACGTCACTTTGATGCATGGAACCTCTCCTTCATTTTGCTGTTGTTGTAGCGATAATCTAGTGAGGTTTAAAGTTGCGACTCGGACGCTAAGACGACGTACCTTCACTGGTTAGACAATGGAGACAGCCAGCTGTCTCGCGCATATTATGCGCAGCGTCATTTTCAGCCGAATAGCGTCATCTTAAATTTCGCGTCACAGATTTAAAGCTCACTATATTCTTTGCAATTAGACCCCAGTTGTCATGTGCCTGGCATAACAACTCGAAGACACGCGATTGAAAGAATGTAACACATCATAATCATAGAAATTGGCCAAAGAGATCCTTTAACTTGCGTCATCTGGTAAAGTATGTTCCACACGAGTAGTTTGAATCTCATGAGAGTCGTTATACGAATTCTTATATTCACGAATTCTTATATTCTCACATTTGACAATTTTGTACAATTTCTCTTTGTAGTATTTTGATATCATTTCAAACATGTCTACAAGCTATCAAATATCTTAATCGGACATTTGGGTGTCAAATGAATTATTTCACGTCAAATCATTTCATACGCACACTATTGATCCCTCGTCTAAACTCGACGTCTCTAGTGAATCCAATACCTTTTTTTTGGTCATTGAGATTTTACCAATCTCTCTGAGGCTGCTTTACCAAACACTTACATGATAAATGAAATTAATGCAAATAATATTATCATTTGTCCACGACCGTTAAATTTGATTTTGGTTTTCCTTTTCGCCATAGGTTTTCCCGGTCAATTTCGTACTTTTGTCATTCAAATTCATTTAATATGCATTGAAATTCACGCAGCGCACCCACACAAAAATATTCGGGCATTCAAATTCAGAATCCGAACGATCAATTTCATTTATGGGCGTTTTATTTCGTTTTCGTCGAATCAAATTCACGCTTAGGCGTTCAATTTCCATTGCATTTCCTACTCGTGCATTCAAATTCACGCGATAGTCATGTGATAGTCCCTATGAGCTTGTTTGGAGCGTTCAATTTCATTTTCAGGCGATCAAGTTCCTGCTTCGTGCAATCAATTTAACGAGGTAATGGAGTAGATTTTTTTTTTTTTTTTTTAAGAAAGGAGAAGTGGCATACTTATAACCAATGAAGGCTTGCATATTTAGTGTAGTTATGATTGTTCAAAGGTTCTACATTGTTCTCTGTTCATGTATTCTTTGTTTTTCATCTAAAAGAAATGAATTGTAAGGTCCAATCAGCAGTGCATCCAAACATTACAACGACCATCTAATCATATTTCTTGATGATACTGCATGCTGACAACGCCCAAACCCTAAACACATGATAGCAATACATCAACTTAAAGACAAACTGAGACAAAAAATTACCTCACACAAGTAAACCAATAAAACAGCAATAAACAACTACGTATACACTGTTCATGTTATCAGTTTCAGTGCAGTAGAAATTGTGTTTTTTCCCCTGAAGGTGTCAACCAACCTTCCGTATCATGCTCGTCTGTAGGCCTATATACAGTGCCTAATGCTTGTTTGTTTGTTTGTTTCATTTTCCATCTAAGAAGATGGCTGCAATAGCTGGTCTTCCATGGGGTCCAGCTGGATGTAAGGTGGAACCACTTCACAGGGTTAAACACCCTGCTCTTTGCGATGAATAAATGAAGTGTGATCTTTTACGTACATGAGTTGTTACTCTGTCACACATGGGACCTCCATTATTTTTATGTCCTATCAGACGAACATGTGCCTGTCTATTCCTTTTCGTGAAGCCCGAGTTCAAATTTTTCAATGAAAAGGTAGAACTCTGCGTTACAGCAATCAAAATAGATAATATTAATCATAAATCCCAATATATTCAAAGCTAAATGAAAAAGACACACATACACGGCTCCAAACTAACTAAATTTATAGTAGTCTTTTTTTTGTTTTAAATTGAATGAAGTTATTTGGAACATGGTTGCCTTTTCACGAATTTGAAAGACCGACAAGATTCCGTCGCCAGCTTGACATGAATTTGAATTTTCATTGCTGAAATGCGTGCTCCTCTCGTAAATTTGAATGCTCGAATGTGAATTTGAAAGCTCTGATAGTGAATTCGAATGACCGGATTTTGAATTCATTTGATCGCTGATTCAGTGCCGCGAGCGTAGAATGCGTGAAATCGAATGCTCGGAATAGTAACTTAATGACAAAAGTATGAAATTGACCGAGAAAACCTATATTAGGGACTGCGAAATTCATGACACCAACTTGTGCTTTTATCTCATTTTCTCCCTCTACTTTTAGTTGCATTCTTCGTATTCATGCAAGACCTATGCCCTACTTATTGATAGTTTGCTGATCTATTGAAAGCTGCTTTTGAAATAGGAAAATTCAATGATCATTGTCATTTGGAACTCGTCACATGGGCGTCGTTGCATGAAAACTATATTGTGCGCAAATGCAACTGAAGAAATCAATCGCACGCAACCCTGCCCTACATTGTATGCCTGTATAACAAAGAGGACTGTGTCTAATATCCAACTAAGATAATAAACGCCACTATAAGCTTTGGGTTTGTGGCATGACCAAGCACAAAGTTGCGTTCGATTCGTCAAAGTCAATAAAAACTTTGAAACACTGAATCAAGAAAGGAATATAGTTCCGTCACTATGCTGACATTTTGAGTAAAATCTGAGATAGGACAAATTCATTGGAGTTTAGTGATGCAGAACATTTAACATACTACCAGGAACGTTACAGTCACACATAATTTGACTGTGACTGACATTATAGGGCCCCCAAAGTTCAAGACAAAGGACCATAGTCACCCTGAAAGTGTCACCATATTTTGATCTTAATCTTTATTATTATTTTTTTTTATTATCGTCATTATCGTTGATATTTTTCACAACAATTATCAATATGACCCTACCACTGATTTTTGCAACCTGTTTAGGCCATGTAGACAATCCACTTAATGATGTAACAATAGCCTATCTCATCCATTCATATTCTATCAACCTGTCAATACAATCACATGTTTCCTATCACTGAATTTATCAATGTGAGCAAATATTACAGATTAGGTTGACTACCAAGAAAGACGATCTTGCTTTTTTCCTTTGCGGGAAATAAAAAAGCTTATGGTGGATGTACAATAGCACAATCGGGACATTCTGTTGACTCATGAACACAGTTTTAAAAAAAATATAAAATGGGTTCAAGAATGTAGCTAATTGGAAGCGCTGAAATGAGTCACGTGCGAGTGCATTATTCTTTACGATCATGCACGGCCTGACGTCACAATGTTTACACTAGCAGTGCGCACTCAATCAGTTGTTACAAGTGCGCGTCACGCGCTACTATACGCGCTGTCAATCCTGTAAACAACTTCTAGTTCGGGCTGCCAGCCGGCCTTTCTTGTGCATAACATGTGGCGTATATGGCAAGCCGTTTGTGTAATAAGTCGATAAACACTGTTTTTCACTGATAAACTCTGTTTATAAGTGAAAAACAGTGTTTATCAACTGATAAACAGAGTTTTTCTTTGATAAACTGAGTTTATCGACTGATAAACACTGTTTTTCTGATAAACTGTGTTTATCAGCGATAAACTCTGTTTATCAATTGATAAACAGAGTTTATCAGAAAAACAGTGTTTATCGAAGAAAAACTGTTTTATCAGTCGATAAACACTGTTTTTCAGTGAAAAACAGCGTTTATCAACTGATAAATAGAGTTTTTCTTTGATAAACTAAGTTTATCAACTGATAAACACAGTTTTTCTGATAAACTGTGTTTATCAGCGATAGACACTGTTTATCAATCTGATAAACTGAGTTTATCAGAAAATCAGTGTTTATCAGTTGATAAACACAGTTTGATAAACTGAGTTTATCAGAAAAACAGTGTTTATCAGTTGATAAACACAGTTTATCAAAGAAAAACTATGTTTATCAGTTGATAAACACTGTTTTTCATTGATAAACAGAGTTTATCAGTGAAAAACAGAGTTTATCAGTTGATAAACACAGTTTTTCTGATTGATAAACAGAGTTTTTCACTTTTGATAAGCAGAGTTATTTATCTCTCCACAAGAGAGGGCGTTTTCACTGTTTGATATGTTCTGCTCGTTGTGTAATAATGGCAGCGCTATGGCGCTAGCGCTTGCAATGTACGTATCGCTGCGCTAGTTAGCTAGCTAACCGGGCCGGGCGCGCGCGGCGTGTTCTGTCTGTAATTCTGGCAACGTTTTCGGTAATCGGTATCTGGTATATGTCTGGTCAGGCTATATAGGAGTGCGCGAGAATGCACACTTGCACATGTACATGTACATGTACGTATTAACAGAGCAGACGTATCAAATGCTGCTAGCGCCCACTACCGAGAAGGTTTGAATAACTCTGCTTTTCTCTGATAAACTGAGTTTATCAAGTGATAAACAGAGTTTATCAGAAAAACTGTGTTTATCAGTTGATAAACTCAGTTTATCAAGGGATAAACAGAGTTTATCAGAAAAACTGTGTTTATCAGTTGATAAACTCAGTTTATCATTGATAAACAGAGTTTATCGGAAAAACTGTGTTTGTCAGTTGATAAACAGAGTTTTTCTGATAAACTCTGTTTTTCTCCGATAAACAGAGTTTTTCTTGAAAAACAATGTTTATCAGTTGATAAACATACTTTCTGATAAACTGTGTTTATCACTTGATAAACTGAGTTTATCAACTGATAAACACAGTTTTTCTGATAAACTCTGTTTATCACTTGATAAACTCAGTTTTTCTTGAAAAACAATGTTTATCATTTGATAAACACAGTTTTTCTGATAAACTGTGTTTATCACTTGATAAACTCAGTTTATCAAGTGATAAACAGAGTTTATCAGTGAAAAACAGAGTTTATCGACTTTTTACACAAACGGCTTGCCATAGGCGTACGTATACTCTTATACGTACAGGGCTCACACCCATACATATTTCCCCATAGGGATGTGTGTTAAAAATCAAATTTCAAAAAATTCTGTAAAATAGCCGGGAGAAATGAGGTGTTTCAGCTTCACTAACCTGAATAAGTTAGATATACCCTTTCATCCATCAAATTTTCAGGGTGGATTCTTCAGTTCAAATTCTGTCCAGGGCTCCGCAAAACCAGACTACGAGTTCTTGTCACTCAAAAAATCACCCATTTTCCGTACACGTACCCAATTAAATATTGTCCCCTCAAATTCCACCAGAAAAGCTTTCATCTTCCAACCAAAATGCAATTTGTAGAGGAATTCATACTCAATATCTACAGCTATTCAGTTTTTTGCCAAACTACATCATTGATTTTTAATTAAATTTTTTCTTCATTTATTTTGGTATCTTTGGTACGAATTTGTGAAGGGGTCTGGGACATTCCATTGTATTTACGGGTGTGAGCCCTACAGTACTTATGTGCGGGATTTCCGAGTGCGACGTGCGTAAATGTTTGGGACGAACATCTTCGGACATCTTGACTTTTGAGCGAGTGCTACATGTAGCTGACTGGTATTGACCCACAAAGGTACGTGAAAATGCTGTTAGTTTTCGACCCATTTTATAAAACAAATGATGCACAGGATTATTTCGTGGCGTTAGTGAAGGTGCAGCGCACTCTCCTGTGCATCATTTTGTATACTATTGCATTGTGCAAACCAGTCAGTAGAAAAAGCAATTTAGAATTAGTGTGAAATTAATTTAGTAACAAACGATAACATACTCAATTATCCTTGTCACATGTCGCAAGTCCCTTCAGCACAGGAATTGTGATCAAACTAAATTTTGGGGCAAAACTTGCGTTTGATATCAAGTTGTATGCGCAAGTCGAGTTTTAAGCAACGGAGCCCGTGGCCCAGATTTACATTTCATACCACAACATTACTGTCAAAGCATTCTCAAGATCATTTTTTTTTTACACTGTTGTGCTGTATTTCTGTGTGAGAGATGTGTGTTAATTTAGGTTAATCAGTTGTTAGTATTGACTGTTCGCACGCCAATAAATAAACACTCACACTTATAAACACACACACACACACACACATAACGCTCACAAATACATAGATACATACATTTCTGTGAAAACTTTGGTGCATGTACCTATCTTGGTAATACAGATACGATGTATATAAAGGTACCTACTAAATACTGACTGTGACTTTCTTAATTAATGGCAACTACAGAAACAAAAGTTTCCTTACATATTCAACACTGTGTCACCCAGGAACTCACTGAGGCCAAAACGTTACTAATGGTCCATTGATACATTACCAATTTCTTGTCTCAATGAAGATAATGACTCTTAATAGAAAAAAAAAGCGTATTTTCATTCCTTCTCCTTGTTTGTCACTCGTTTCATCAAGATGTACCAATATCAAAGCTATTGCCAACCTACTTTGTCATGATTATTCAGCTTCTACAGGTCTGGTCCAGCTCTTTCTTTCTAGGTGTCTCTTTCTCCCTCAACCTCGCCCCAGACCTTATTTTATCTCTGGCGGTGGGAGTCGTGAGATAGCGTTCTGTCTGCACACAGGCGTAAGCAGGTACCAAAAAATCGATTATGAGGTGAAATGTGTTTATGTTAAACCATTTCAGTGTTTTATGACTGTGAATTATAAATGGTTGGATGGGTAGAGAAAGACAGATAGAGAGATGAATAAATCACTGGAGAGAAGCAGATGGATGAATAGAAAGATAGTGAAAGAGAGAACGAAATTAAAGGAAGAGAAGTAAGAGTGACTGAAATTTGTCCTGACGTCAATTTATGTGGTAAGAGCATACTCATGTGAAAATATGAGGGAACAGGAGAGAGAAATGGAAGAGAGAAATGATCAACAGGTGACTAAAGATGAGAGGAGGAGAGATTGAAAGAGAAGAAGATTAATTTGAAGGGAGAGCATTAGTAAATCTGCAATGTTCGTTTTTAATTTCATTGAAGAATCGTATAAGTACGTATGTTAGGGTCTGGTATGATTTTTAAAGTTTTAAAGATCTTCGGAAATGGGACAATGCAATTTTGGATTTCATAACATGTATATCAGAATGATTTGACATTCTAAAATGATTTCAAGATTAATTCTCTTGGAACTGGACGTAGAGAAAAGCTTAGTACAATCCAAGGAATTAAGGCCACGTGAGAATGATGTTAGCATGCCTGGTCAAGTCTTTCATCAAGCCGCTAGAATATCTCATTGGTGGACTTTGGCATCCGCGATACACTCTTGTATGATATAGTTACATATCACCATATCATAGCCTCAAGTAAGAGAAATGACTGTAGATCCAAACACTGACGTCACTTAAGGTGAAAATTCAGAGGTCGCCGTAATTTGCAAAACTTTAGAGTGAAACGGTTTATGTGGTTTGGCCTGAGAACCAATTTTGATCGAGTTTCTTATGGAGTGAATATCGACCGTTGAATTCACATTGATAACTTAATGGATACGTACTGAACGAGTTCTGTTAACGGATACCGTTTCGTTATGCCAAAGGTTCGTTAATCCGAAATCGAAATAAGGTTTGTTAGTACGCGTCTCTGTTCCAGTCTCGGATTAACGAACCTCCGGAACAAGGAACATTATCTTTAGATAAACGAACTTACGGAATAACGACTTACATTGTACTTTATTTCATTTTTAGTCCAACGAGTCTTTGGAATAACCAAACCTGAATTCATGTTCAGATCAACAAACATCTGCTTGTAGAGGAAATTTGTTAGTTGCGAAAGATCGAACCTTCGGGGTAACAAACATCATCCTCTGCAAACAAGTTATAGTTTCATTTCGTTTTTTTTTTAAAAATCCCATTTCTTAGATTTTGTATTGCAGAAGTAAAACGTAATTTTAGGGTGCCCCATAATCCTTGAATCAGGGTCATAGTCAAAGAGAGAAATTTCTCATTGTTATATTTTTCTATCTAGAAGAATACAAGTGTCACAATAGAGCAACGAAATAATCATAAAGATAATTCCACAACTTCTTACGAAAATACATTTTTCAGAATACGTTCTGCAATTAAAGCTTGTTCTCTTATACCGGCACTGCCTGTACACAAAGAAGCCTGATTGATTATCTTTAAAACGATACCTCACTTGCAATAAATGGTTGTTCCTGCATGTGCAAAATTGAATATAGAGACAGATCAAATCTGAAAAGTCACAACAAATCTGTATGTAATATTAATGTAATGTTTCGATGAAAAGGACCACTATATAAAATAAGCAATGCTGAAATGTGAGCGTTTTCAAAAACTTAAATTTCCTAAACATTAGATAATTGTTAATGGTCAACCTTTATGTTGAATTCTAATCTGCTTATACTGAAGTGCAGTTTTTAAATCATGGGTGAAGCCTGAAACGTAATGATAATCTCACAATGCTTTCTTTTCAAGCATATGCCTTTTCTGAAAAGACATAAAATGGGGGATCGTACTGTTTTGCTTTCTTTTGATTTGTTCCGTTCCTCATACTCAGTCGTTGTGCATTCCGCGAATGCAAAATGTCAACAAGTGAGTTGTCATTGTTAATTAACCAGGCTTTCTAATGACGTAAACTTTTAATGAAAATAATGATGTAGTTTCAAAAGAAATAATGATACATCAAAGTGGAATTACAGAAATTTGTTGAAGGATTTGTTTTCTCTCTGTCGTAGCCTGCTGTTTTAAGTCTTCTTTTCCTGCAATGAAGGCACACTGTTACGGCCGTATTTTTGGTATTTTCTTCTTCTTTTTTTTTTCAAATTCTTAACTTTTGAGAGAATTGTCCGATTTTCCTCCAAATTTACTATAAATACCACTTCTACATTTACTGATATGTATTCAACATTTACTATACTAACAAGGAACATCATATTCTATGGTCATTTAACTTTGCGATGGGGACTTTGTTAGCAGAAAGCATTATTGACTAACCAGAAGGATTCGCATTCTTACAATACGTGCCATATACGTATGTTTTGTTATATCAAAGCCATGGTGAAATGGAAAATTGCTACATGTACTGCTGTTTTTGCAGGTCATACAGCCTACGAGTTACACAGCCCACGAGTCATACAGCCTATGAGTTGGACACTATAAGCAAACAAAGCCCGCGAGACCAACACATTTACCCTAACTATAGGCGGGGGGCCTCCGAGCCCCCCCCCCCCCCCCCTCGACGTTCCGCGCGGTGTATCGCTATCGCGAAAAGCTGTCGCCGCGATGCTTCCTGACTTTTTTCTTTCGAGTCTTCCGCATCTTTTGACACCAAATTTGCGATGCTCGGGTGCGCGGTTCCGAAGTTGTGCATAAATATGTACATGCATGTCAGACCAAAAATTGCTCAAAACGTGAATTTGTGTACAATTTCAATGTAAACTGTGCTTACAGGCAAATTTCATAAAAGCATGATTATTTTGGGGTTTATTGATCAAAATCAATAAATAACATATTTTCTTGTTCGCAACAATGTTGCGGACAAATTTCATTAAAAAACAATGAAAAAATAAAGTAAAAAAACAAAGAAATACATGAAAAATTAAAAAAAACAGTAAAATTTTTCCGATGGAACAACTTTTTCTCTTACATTTGCTAAGGACACGAAAAAGAATATTCATACAAAAATGTGCCTGTTTTGAAGTTTATTTAGTGATTTATACCAAATTGTCTGATTTCATACATCATTATGTATAAATTAGCATAATTTAGCATAAATTATAATTTTATGAAAAATCAACTCCATGGTACATTAGATTACGTCTTTGGCAATGTTTGTGCCAATTTTCGTCACGATCGCGCGGTCGACGGCCGAGATCTGGAGGGGGCCTGGGATCCCCCTCCCCCCCCCCCGGCTCTATCATCTACCTAAATAGCCCGGCCTAGTTAGGGTTAAACCCCGTTTTGTATGTGTCGAACTCGTGGGCTGTTTATACAGTCCTAGTGTCCGTCTCATGGGCTTTATTTGCCTAGTGTCAAACTGTCCTACAGTGGGCTGTAGGACTCGTGGGCTGTATGACTCACGGGTGTCGGTCTTTTGGGATGACCCTTTTTTGCTCTCTTTCCAAACAGGATCGTTACGAAGATATGACCAACAAGAATGTGTGCTTTTATATCACCATACTCACTGGCTTGATTAAACTCCATGAGATATTGACGGTAATTTGATTTCCCCTCTGTTAAACCAACAGGTGCCTTCCTGATTCCCTATGTCTTCTTCCTTCTCATCGCTGGAGCACCGCTCTTTGTCATGGAGTTTTCCCTTGGCCAGTTCTCCAGCTTGGGTAGTATCGCCTGCTGGAATATAGCCCCACTCTTTAGAGGTATTTATTTGAAGAGTTTTATCGCAAAATGAACTAGTACCATTCTTGTTAAGTTGAGATGTTTATGATTAAAGCCGCTAAAAAGGAAATAATAAGAAAATACTTGATATTTAACCATAGCTTCTAGGATAATCCTTGTTATGTTAGAAATGAGGTATTAGTGGAAAAGTTTTATTTTGCTCTATCTGATGACAGAATGATGGACTTACTTTGAAAATGGCGCTTAACTTATTTTGCGATAAAACTCTTTATTTACCCATCATTGCATGCAACCATTTTCCGAAGCTCCCAGGCATGACTATTAATTGCTATGGATCAACATGTGATTCTTCTTTTTTTTTTTTGGTTCAATTTCGATTTATTATGTGTGATATTGATGGAACGTCTACCAAACTGTGTCTAATTCATTATTCGATACCCAAAACTTAACGCGATATGGAGCGGCACTTGAGGCGCTGTCATTGTTATACCGTTACACAGTGTGCAACATCGTGTGCAACATTGTATTTTGGTCAATAAATGCTGATAACATTGATAATTCCAGTTCTTTTGCAACATTACCTGTCATATAGGTCTTGGGATAGGCATGATTGTGGTCTCGACGCTGGTGGCTCTGTACTACAATGTCATCGTTGCTTGGACCATCTACTATATGGGAGCCTCCTGTCAACGCACATTGCCATGGTCAAACTGCAACAACTCTTGGAATACTGAAAACTGCTTCGACTCAAGCGTGCATAATGGGACTTTTAATGCTTCTCTATCGGTTCGACCAAGTGAGGAGTATTGGCTGTGAGTATAAGTATTCCGTTGTATCTTTTTTCCTGCTAAAGGCTGGCAATCCTCCGCACGCAGGATACTAAAGGGCCTACTCGTATACCATATATAGACTGTTTTTCCAAACCGTTCAAAAAGATCATGCAGATATCATCTATGTGGAAGTGACAGAGAAACTATACTCCTATGGCACAAAAATTTATTTCACAGGCCTATAATGATAATGTAGCAAATGCCACCGGGAAGTAAATGTTCCAACAACGAACACGGCACACACTGCACGGCATATCATTTTCTGCAAAATTGTTATTGATACTCTCAAAGTTAATAGAAATGAACGTAAATAAATAAAACATAAACCTTTGAAGCAGCTCATGCAAAACTTCTGCTTCCATTCTGACGTAAGCAACAAAATCTCCCGGTGCCCTTCTTAATGATGGTTCACTGGCCTTAAACAGCGCCCTCATGGAGATCCACATGTGAGACTCTGATCCACAAACATTCTTGTATCCTTCTCTTCTTTTAATAAAATGAGATAAGATGTCGTGTCGTAGCTTCCTTTAGTTATTGCTGGAATGGCATGAATACTATTAAGCTGAGCTTTTTACCTCATCAACAATTTGTGCAATCAGTTTCAGTTGCCCTCTTTTTCACGTTATACTGTGCTCTATCTTTATAACGAACATGGTTACAACGAAATCCTCGTCGAGACCAAGAAGTAAAAATTCAGGTCCAAAATTATAATCGATATGTTATTATGTACTTTACTGTTCGGCTATAACGAAATTTAGATATGACGAAAGAAAATTGCCTCTCCAGAGGAATTCATTACGACGAGAATCGCCTGTAATAGTCATATGATTGCCCAGCGTCGTACAAACATGCATCGCAACCAATTGGCGACCAATCATTGCCATTAGAACAGTTTCACTCGTTAGAGAAGATTTTCCGTGAACTAAGATCGAAATATTAGCGCTTATGCCGACGACACTACGTTCTTTTTGAAAAATCCAAATTCGTTTTTTAGGTTGTTACAAATATTGGACCAATATAGATTTTTTTTTCAGGTTTAGCAATCAACCGTAATAAGAGTGAGATTGTGGCTCTTGGCAATTATAAAGCACATCCACCAGATATAAACAACTCCGGTTTCAGTTTTTCTAGTGGACCATTTAAGTTACTCGGAATCACATTCACAACAACTTTAAATGACATGTTTGAGTTGAATTATATACCCCCCCCCAAAAAAAAAAAGAAAATTATTGGAGAATTTGAAAATCTGGTCGAGAAGATATTTAACACCCATCGGGAAAATTGTTATATTAAAATCTTTGGCTCTTTCTCAATTATTTATTTTCTGTTTTCGGTATTACCTTCTCCTCCAGCACAGTTTATAAAAGAAATAGAACAAGTAGTATTTTCTTTTATCTGGGATGATAAACCCGATAAAAATTAATTAGTCGGCGCACAATAATTGGAGACTACTGTCAGGGAGGTTTAAAGATGTTTCATTTTTAATCTGTAATTTCTGGACTTATCACTTGGGTGAAAAGATTATTAAATGATCAAAATAGAGGAAAATGGAAATGTTTCTTTGAATATTATTTAGAAAACTTAGGGCACAATTTGATTTGGTATTGTAATATGGCCGGAACAGAAAAGAAAATCAAGTTGATACAAAGTAGTTTTATACGTGAAATTCTTAAGGCTTGGTGTGATTATACTTTTTCCCCCAAGTTATCCGTAGAACAAGTGAAAAACCAAGTAATATGGTTTAATTCATTGATTCGTATAAATAATGAGATTGTATTTAAGAAAACTATGTTTCAAAGGGGTATAATAAAGATTAAACAATTATTGAGTGATAATGGTTTATCTTTTTTAAATTTTGAACAGTTTCGGACTAAATACGGTTTTTGTTGTAATTTGTTAGAATATTTTTCAGTTATTCATGCAATCCCCTTAGAATGGAAAAAATATATTGAAGAGAAATCAGTAAATGATAATGACATAAAGACGCAACAAGAAGAAACAATATATAATTTGTTTAAAAGAATTAAGTTATGTCGATATATACATCGAATATTATGTGAGAGGATATTTCAAACACCTAAATCAGAAAGGAAATGGGAAGAAATTTTTAATCAAAACTTAGACTGGACTAAAGTATATAATGTTCCTTGTACATCTACTTTGAATCAAAGACTTCGTTATTTTCAGTACAAAATTTTACATAGAAATATTGGTGTTAACAAATTACATTTTGAAATGGGGCTATCTGACACACACCTCTGTACGTTTTGTTCGAGCTCCACAGAAACAATCGCCAGATCGCACATCTATTTTGGGAATGTGACGCTACCCAAAGATTTATTGCTCAAATACTATAAATTATGTTACAGAATAAAATTGAAATTACTAAAAGTTCCTTTATACTTGGTTCGACAGAAAATCCAAAATGTTACAACGTGGTTTATTTGTACGCAAAATACTTTATATTTTCTGTAAGAAATAGAAAGAAATCGTTACATTTTAGCCAATTTTGTCAATTCTTAAAACAAGCAAAGAAAGTAGACGAATATATGTCTGAGAAAACCAGAGGTTTTGTATCTAATATCAATTGGAATTGTATCTACATTATTTAATTGTTTCGCAGTTACATGTCAAATTTCGATCATTTGTCTTTATGTACTGCATGTGACATTACTTTATTTTGTACCTGAATGTTTATATGAATAAATTTTCTTTGTGAAAAAAAGATCGAAATAGTTACGCGCTGTTAGTTCCAATCATAAGAAAAAATTTTATAAGATTTAGTCAATATCATTTGCAGTGTTCTGTCTTCTTCATTTGATTCATCTTGTGTGCTTTTTGTCCTCCAGTTATCGCGTGCACCGCATCACAGACAATATGGAGGACATGGGGTCAATGAACTGGGATATGTTTGGTGCTTTCCTGGCAGCTTGGATCATTGTTTATCTCTGTATCATTAAAGGTGTCAAGTCAGCTGGCAAGGTGAGCTGTTTCCTTAATGTCAGCAGTCACGTGAAGGCAAGGAAGGTGTGGAAGGTGGAGGGGAGGTGTTCTCTCCGACTTCAATGACAAAAAATCAACAACAGCAGCAACAACAACAAAGCAAAGCGGAGAATCTCGTTTCTAACAACTTTCGAAATTAGTGCACGTATCTACAGTATTTCTCATTCAATTCAATTCAATTCAATTCAATTCGATCATTTATTATCTGATTAAAAAAAATACAGAAAATCTTCCTCCACTGACAAGATAACAGAGCATTACACGACAAGAATAACAAACAGATCACATATATAAACAAAATGACTAATAATTAACAATTCGGTACATCAAACTGTATATCGTAACTAATTAGACTGAGATACTAATGAAATGAAGAGGTATGTTTAAGCCTATAAAAATAGAACATTATAATATACTGTTGATGCATTGAATCTTTTAAACATGCTGACGTCTGACTATGGCAAATATATATCAGAATTGCAAAGTCATAAATACACAATTGCACAGACCCTAAATTAATGTTGGGAGTGGAACATATGTGATGTACATAATGTACATTATACAGAAACCCAAGGATCACATGTGTGCCCAAGAAGAGCAGGAATAAGAAGAAAAGAATAGAGGTAGAGAAGGACGGAGAGAACACTTGAAAAAAAAGAGGTTTCCATAGAACAGCTGCCTCTGTGGGCACACATGCAATACAGTGTTGTTATGCAAATATGCATGAGCACGTATGCGAAAGCATTCCGTGATCATTCCTATAAAATAACACAGAGTGCAACAATGAATGCTGCATAATGTAAATGTAAATTACAGTCCATGTGTGCCCAGGAAGCAAAATAGAAAAGATAGAGGGAAAGAAGCAGAAGATAGACGGGAGGGGGGAGGGATTTCCAGGAAAAGCTGCCTATGTGGGCACACATACAATGTGATATGCTTTACATAAATACGTGTATTAAAATTCTATTAGTCAATTCACAAAGGGCTGTAAATAACTTGCATGATGAGACATATTGATAAAAACACGTAAAATTGCACACTTATCCATGGTGAACTGTCTTGAAAACCTGTCAATACAAAAGTGTTATCCTATAATAATAATACTGCAAAAGCAGGAACCATGAAGAAAAGAGCAGAGGATCTGAGGAAAAGAAGAGAAATAGGGAAAGGGAAGAAAGGAGTAGGCCACTCAAAAGAGATGCTTATCCGAACTCACAAACAATACAGTATACATGTAGTTGAAATGCATGAACGAATAACATTTCAATGTCATTCACAAGACAGCCTTTTAGTTCAACAGTGGAAAACAATGGTAAGGTACATGTTATTATCAGTGATAAACTGACTCATAAAAAATATACACATTTAATATCACAGTGATTATCTCAATAAATAATCGCCATATACAATGTATCACACTGCATGTGCGCCCACTAGTAGGAACCAAGAGAGGAAAGAAAGAGAGAGAAAGAGAGGGAAACAGAAAATGGAAGAAAAGGGTGGAGAGCTTCCAAAGAACTACACGTGCGGGCACACATGCAACATAATCATCGTAAAAGGCATTTCGGCCGTAATAAGGCAAAACAACGTAACTCAGAATATCATGTTCTGAGAAAAACGAGTTTGAAAATTCAATTGGTTCCCATTTTTCCATCATAGGAGTAAAACACTTTTGAAGCAGCGAAGTTTCTTAGGCATTAATAAAGAATATCTCGATAAAATTTCAGTAAAATAGGACTTCCCGTTTTAGAGTAATTGCCATGTTTAGAATAGATACAGCATTTTAGCGAATCACAGCACTGTGCTGATGAGTAAATTCTAGTTTGCCAAAAGAGCGTATCCTTACGTTGTGCGAGAATCCTCACGCGGCAACACATCAATTAGGCAAAAGAACGTATCCTGACTTACGGCGCGTAAGCATTCTCCCGCGAAGCTACTTCAGTATGCCAAAAGAACGTATCTCGACTTACAAATATCTGCGCCTTAACCCTTTCATCAATGTAATTAGGCAGAATGACGTATCCCGACTCAATGGCAACAATCTCTATCATTTGTTTATTTGACAATTTTGTTAACTGGATAATAAAAGTCCCGTTATATGTGTTTAAATATATATTAAGAATAGTAAAACACAGTAGCTTGCAAAATTATCGATGCAAGAGAACATTCATGTTTTTTTTTTCTGAAAACTTACCGAGTATGTGGTAAAATGTAATTAGTTGTTATCTACCAATTACCTTTCATTTTTGTTTTACTTCATTTGCATATACAGTTTATAGTTTATTGAGATGTGTCCATTCTTTTTTATTATCTTTAAGTGTATGTTTTTTATCCCTCGATGTAAGATTTTTCATTGGGAACATAATTATATTTGGTTTATCATTCATGTTGTTTTAACAAAAACATGGATTTGGATTAATATCGACAACTAAAGTACGAGTTTGGGTAAAGTCTGTAAAATGGACTGTTTGAGAACTGGCAAAAAAATAAAATAAAATGGGTATTAAAAAATTGTATAGACATCTGTACATGCACTTCGTTTCAAAGAGACATACACGCATTCAATGTGTTAATATTGAGACTCCTATTTTAATTTCTATCTTTTCTTTGATTTATTTAACGATTTCCTTTGAGATGAAAGGATTTGAACAGAAAGAATGATATTGTGTACTTTGTTTATCGTTATAAGTTGTTAATGTTTGGTTGATAGCATGAATTGTATCCGTAAGGTTAAAACTTCTAATGATAATATGCCTCAATTCTTTGAACAACAACAATAATAACAATGCTTTATCAGGTAATCATGAATCCAGGTTTTAATGTTTTTAGGTGTAACTTGACCACACACACACACACACGCACACACACAACCAAGCAAGTACAAAAACACACAAAACACACACACACACACACACACACACACACACCTCAGACTTGTCAGAGTTGCAAACATTCTCTCAGTAGAATAACTTTGAGAAAGACATGACAGAAATGTAGATGCAGAGACTGATTTACATCTTCTGAAAGGTTTACAGGGAAAAATGTGTGTACATCTGTTTCTCAAAGATAACAGCATTACAAAAATCATTCGATTATTTGCAAGTTCTAAAAATATGACATAGATATCTACGCTTTCTTCTTAAAATTTGAGAGTTTGGTATGCCATTATGCTTTTATCACATTGAAAGCAAATCAGCAGTAACTAAACATTATCATGATGGTTAATTAGAAATAGAAAAAAAAAATGTCTTTTACTTCCCGAGTAAAGTTATAAGCTTACATACGTACCACAGTTGAACAAAACCCTGGGAACAAAATTTTCAACAGAACATAATTGTTGTTGGGTTTTTTTTTTCTGGAGATTAGTTATACTATTACCATATCAGACCTTCGCATCAATTTTTACCTTGGAAGATCAGAACATCTACAAATTACAAATTGTAAATAGCACACATAACATTTTTAATCCTTACTGTTGTTGAAGATCAAGTGTAGTAAGAAGTAAATACTTGGGTAAAGAACAATTATTAGGCAGCTTAAACGAAGGGAAAATTTGCAACAGTATTCACTTTAAACACATTTCAATAAACGTCTCATCACAACAGCGATTTGCTGTGCTGCAATTTACATCTGCGTTGTCTGAGAGCTCCCGGAGGAATTAGGCTCAAAATAAGATATGAAAATTTTGCAGGAAATAAGGTTACTATTTCCCTGGTTTTCTGAAATAAGTTGACATGTTTCAATCGACATGATACTGATTTTGAGGGCAAGCATTTACAACAATATTTGATATGAACAAGTGATAGTTTTACCTAAAGTTGATAGTCATCATTTCAAAGGGCAATAAGCCCTCATCATATTTTTTTTTTGAAATAGAACCTTTAGTTTCATATCAATATAAAAAAAAATCTTTCTTGTGCCTTCATAACGCGAGAATAGTCATTAACACTTCACAGTTGAGTTTTGCGAGTTCTTAATGTAACTGTGAAAGATTTACCTGATCCTATATAAACAATCCGAGTGTTATTATTTTTCTTCTAGAGTTGACTGATCTAGTGCACAATCCACTCCATCTCCATCTCCATCGTGCACAGCTGTTCTGAAATCTGTATAGTTGTTCTTTTCTCTGCTTTCGAACTGCTCGGTAGACCACTGCAGGAAAATGTAAAAGAAATGGAAGAGAATAATTAACACAAAATAAGGCACTCTTTCCGTAAAAGACAGTGAATTTCAACTCTGCGTTAGTTATATCATGTGATTAAATTCTTCATTAGACATGGTTGTGTGTAACAAATCCTCTCTCACAGACCCCCTTCCCCTCCAAAAAAAAAAAGGCAAAGGAAATGAGAATGAGTATTTAATATCGAAATACACTCACAATATATATTATTCAACATCATACAAATACCCCTTGAGGATATACAAAGCTGTGTGTTTATTTTTAAGAGAGAATGGTGACTATTTCGTGAGTTTTCATTTCATATTACTTTTTTTTCATTGCTAAGGAATGAACTGTGAAATGTGGTATTCTCAAATTATCAGAGAGTCATCATCATGGATTTTGCCTTCTTTTATTTTTTTCTTTTATGATTTTTCCAAATGCCGGCTTGTGTCGCCAGTGCTAATGACAAAGGTGGGATTCATTTCTTCCCCCTTCTTCTACTTTTGTTGTATGAATTAATAGGTGATTATTCAACTTGTACCTTTTATTGTACTTGATACACTGCATTCCTTTTCTGTGCTGGTCTAGGCTGGCGGTTGGTGTGGACACTGAAAAGAGAGACATGCAAATATGTATTTCAACACGAATGTTAATATCATCTAAAGTAGACGATTGGGTCTGAATATTTGAACTTTCCATAGTATTTAAAACCACGTAACTTAAGAATAGATATTTGAATTCCATGAGCTTTTGCCCTCAACATTGTACAGGATCTACCATGGCTACAATGCATTTTTTTTTTGTATCGAAATGAAAAAAAAAAATAAATGTTTTAAAGAATATGTACAGCTGACTAAAATTGCACCAAGAATACAAAAGAAAAAAAAGAAAAATCAGGCTTCCATAGTTAGCAGGTACAGAGTACGATTTAATATGACTTTATTTTTTTAGGCTTATTTTAAGTGGATAAATTCCTGTATGTATGAAAACACCACAATCACATTCTTCATTCTTTCAAGAAATAACAAACAAGATCTAAGACTACTTCAGTACTTGTGTTTAACCAAAGATGTAGCCCAAACATTGTTAAATAATGTTTGGCTACATCTTTGGTTAAACACAAGTACTGACAACAAATTTTGTTGTCCTTACTTTTCTTGCTAAAGTAATGATGTTAATGTCATTATTAGAACATATCGTCTTCCATCAATTCATGTTGCCACTGAAGACTAAATGGAATTCATCAGTATCAAGCTTTATTGTCATTAGCTTGAAGTCGAAACTACTGTTTACTATAAAGCTGTTACTTTTTTAGACTTTTAGACGAAAACTGAATTTGAGGTAGAAGACGTCAAGTCGATGATCATAACAGTATAATATTAGGGTCCACTCAATGTATTTGCGCATAGGTAGATTTCTTTTGAGAGTCACTACTTCTACTAGACCACTAGTAGTAGTACTACTACAAGTATCCAGCATTTACATAGTCATTATTACATTAGTAGAACCACAACCACAACCACACCAATGAGCCACGTTTTGGCAAGCCCACCGAAAGGAAAGGCTGTCATACTCATAGCTCTAAGTTTGCTCTTTATTTTCATAGCTTGCTGTGTTTTTTGTTTATTTTTTTTTTTTTACTCATCGAGTTCTTAAATCTTAGTGAAAACTATTATCGAAGGTACTGGACCCTACTAGCAAAGCGTACTGTCGTCCAGTCTGTACAGCCCAATCGCCGTACTTCGCACGGCGTCTGGTCGGGCTAGATCAAACTTAGACCTGACAAAAAAACCATAAAACTTACCGGTGTTACCGCTGATTTTCTTTGTGGTAGCATTAGCTGGTCAGGAGAATATCCATTCCATGACTGCAAAACAGAACAATGGGCATTGACTTCATGGTTCACACTGCAGCAAAGCTTGCCTGCCAGTCAACCAGTCGGTGTAACTCTGCTTAAGCTGTTGTCGCAAGCGAGAAAGCGGCGCGGCAGCAGCGGCGGCACTACAATACACTCACTGCCGCGGCCGGCTGAAATGGATCTGCAGCACGTAGCCGTAGGTCTTACACATAGAGTTATGCAGTGCAGCGTGTGTTGTGATGGCCACGATGTTGATACGTTGTTTTGCCGTGCTGACTGTAGCGCGCATGGCCCTGATTTTACACAGCAAAGCGCTGTATGATGACATACGTTCTTTTGGCGTCGCAATTTCCTTCTTTTTTCTTGAGAAACCACCATGAAAAAACAGTGTATGTAAAGATACGTTCATTTGCCGTAACAGCGAAAATGCTTTCTTTGTCATTTCTATACGTATCTCAGGTTACGTTGTTTTGCCTAGCTGGAAACGGCAAATTTGTGAAAAAGGTGTGTAAGATACGCTTTTTATCTCTGAAATGGTAAACATTTGAGAATTGAGACTTTCACCATTAAAAAGAGCGCATTTTATTTAGGAGCCATATGCTCATAACTCAAAATGCCCAAATTTTGAGCTACGTTCCTTTGCCTTATCACGGCCGATTTGTGCTATACAACATAAATATCATAACAAACTTTCCGGATTCAAATTCAAATCTATCAAAACAGATAGGCTATTGGAATTAACAAAACAGAATATTGAACGAGAACCAGTGCACCTCATCAGTGGTTCCACAAACAATCAATCAAACAGGTACAAATCATTTGACCATGCAGTTAACAATATCACCAGCCTGGAAAAAAGAATAACAAGGAAAACTAAGGAGCCAGAATCACACAAGTACCCAAGAATAATAGAATTTATAGAGTAGGGTAAGAGAAGTCAGGAAAAGATGTACTGATAGAAAGAAGAATTAGCAAGGAGGACCAGGGTACGTGCAGAGACACATAATATCCTTACCGTTTAACAGAACCATTGAAGATGTGAATGGCATTCGGAACAAAAGACTGCCTGAATCTAGAACGTACTGTTTTAGGAACAGTCAAACGAATGCCTGACCGGTTATACTTAAAAAGATGATTAAGGGGATGTGAGGAATCATGCATGATTCTTTGAAGCTTGGACCAAACTTGCTTCTCATACAGTTCAGTAACCGTAAGTAAGTCTGTGTGAGTGATTCGTTGAGCAACCTTCCTTACTCTTTCCAGTTTTTTTTCAAATTTTTCTTGGATAAATTACCACAAAAGCAGACTAGGTTAAAGGTCACAATACTTTGTATCAAGCTACGATAGAAAAGTACAAGTATAGTATTGTCTACTCGAAAGTCCTTTAACTTCCTTAAGAAGTACATCCTCTGGTTTGCTTTCCCTGCTATGACCTGTGTGTTAACATTCCATTTCAGTTTATCATCAATCTTTGTCCCCAAGTATTTGTAATCATGTACCTGCTCTATGGGGTGCCCATGGATAATCAGAGGGTCATGAGGTTGAGGGGAACGGCGGAAGTAAAAAATCATTTTCTTTTGTCTTCTGAACATTTCCACATGCTCAGTTGATTGAAATAATAAACGGGGAACATTACATGAAGGCCTTACAGACATGACAGACAGAAAAAGATTTGGTTGCCCCGAGACAGTTTATGATGTACCTTATGCCACCGTAGTCTCCTGTCAGATTTCAATTCAAATTTCGTTGCATAGTTTTCTTTAGTTTTGTCTTATACCGCTTTCACAAATACAGCCTCTAAATATTTGCATAAGAACAATGCGGAACATTCCATTCTTCATTTCTTTTTTTTTTGTTTTTTTAACACGAGCACTTGTAAGACAAAAGCCTGGAAAAGACGTGTCATTTCATGTGAACAAGTACACATTCCCTGGACTTGTTACTGACATATGCCAAGGGTAACATTATTCCCCCTGCTTTCTGAAATGTAATTAGATTTCATTACTCTAGAAAAGTATATATCAGTTGACATTTCTTTATGTCTTATGTCTCAATATGTCGTATTGCATAATAATGCGATGTTATGATCTCATCCAGCGGTCTTGTCACCAAAACTTCAAAAATTCATAATTTTTGAACAGATTGTCTAATATTTCTTAAACTTTCATTGATGTATTCTGACAATATTGCTGCATTCACTCAATCAACATGCATTTTTTTTTCAAGTCAAATGTTTTTTTTTTAATTTTGCGAGAAAAGTGCCTGAAAATATGTTGAATTTTCTTTACATTTTCTTTATATCGTTTTACTCATGTGACATCAGAAGCTGTAGTAGTCTTCTCATCCACTAGTGACTGAGCACAAAATTTAAAAATACATAACTTTTCAACGGATTGTCCGATTTTCCTCAAACTGTCACTGATGAGTTCTACTTATATTGCTGCATTCACTTAATCCACATGTCTTTGAAGGTGTACTTGTCCTTTAACTATTTGAAAAACCGAGGAGAATTCTTTTCCACAGGTAACCACTAGTGCTTACATGTAATTGATTTCTTTTGACTTAATCGACTAAATATTTTCATATCATTATATTGCAAAATAAATGTAAATGTAAAGGAAATTCCACATAGTGTATTCTGATATTCATTATTTATTTTAAATTTCCAATGTGCTTTTATAAGGCTTTGTTCGAATAAACAAACGTGCCTCTGAGATACCTTTCGGGCATTAAGTTTTGTCAGAAATGGGATTGAACGCTCCTTAAAACTTGTCACATCGTGCACGCCACCATGGTACACTCTGTATGGCATGGTGCTCTCTGGCACGGCTAAATCGTCTTATTTTTAACTGTGACTGTACGCTGTCCCTTGAAATAAAAGATACTAAATATGACATGAGTTGCTGCAGAACAATAATTTTCGGAATCTTATATGTAGGCCTACCTCGATCATGCGACGAACACGAAGTACTGTCTCACCACCAAACAAGAATCGTATACCACTTTAAGACCTTCAACACTTTCAAGGAAAGGAAAACAGCTTGTCACAAGCTAACCTTCAGGACATATTCCAGGGTAGCAAAAGAAGAGAAAGACAAATTAAGAGGAAAAAGGATCAAAAACATAAGAGAACAGGCATATGTGAACCATGCTATTCCCGAGGCCAAAATGTTGGTATATTACAAGAAATAGACGTAATTTGGTGTTACTTTGCCAGAACACCTCACTACCGCATCCGGTCAAAAGATCATGTACAGCGTAATAGGAATGCTAGCTGATTAATCCATTCCCATCCCCAAACGACGGGTATGATAACTACATTGAAGTCCATCGTTTGCACTCACAAATACACGAAATGTGCTTATGCTCGCAGACCCAGACAAAATTACTCTACACACCAGTAGATTAGAATATTTGTTAACTCCCATCCGTTTGATTTTTTCTCCCGAACAGGTGGTCTATTTTACTGCGACTTTTCCTTACTTGGTTCTCTTAATTCTGCTAATCCGAGGAGTAACACTACCCGGAGCTGGCAAGGGCGTGGCCTTTTACATCACTCCTAAATTTGAGAAACTCTTGAGTCCAGAGGTATGTTGTATTCATGTTTCTGTGTGTTTCATACTTTTCGTTGAAAATCTCAAAGATTACAGTCATGTCGACAAACACATTGCCTTTATTATCACCGCTGCGGTAGGGTATGAACCTCCCTATTAGGCCTTCAGGCATAGAGTCAGTATAGAACCTGTAACAATACCAAGTAAAAAAAAATGTTATACGTTTACAGCTACCTTTAATCACGGCGGACAGTAGCAATAACCAATTACGGATTTTTGCACTTTGATATCATTACACATTCATAGCTTTCCGGGGACAAAGAAATCATCTCACTTTAATAATAATAATAAAAATAAAAGCTTCTACAGAAAGAGTGAGGAAGCTGGTCATATACACATGGTCCAGTGCATAATTATTGTAGTAATGTGGCGACCAATCGCAAAGTAAACTGGTCGGGATACTTCTACTGCAATGACATTGAAACAAAAAGTAAGAAAATAAAATGAAACATATATTGCTAGATTCGTACATATCGAGTGATTTTATAAAATGATACCCTCTCTCCTAGTTCTCTGTGTTTAATATCCCGCTTGTCTATATCCTTGATTCCTATGCATGCATCTAACTCCGAACCTTCAGTTCAGTTGCAGTAATTATAAGACTCCAGACCTTTTCCATTAGTTCTGTGATAAGGCACCAATATGTTTAACAGGGTGACGTAAGAGACAAGCACGTTAAGTTGCCTTTTATCGTTTGCTGGTATGTCAAAATGTTGATAGAATAATACGGTATTTGCATATCTCATCTTCTTTCCTGAACAGCCATGGAAGGATGCTGCCAACCAAATCTTCTACTCCCTCGGTCTTTCTTTCGGCAGTCTCATCACCTTTGCGAGCTACAACAAGTTTAAAAATAATTGCTACAGGTTTGTAGAAATTATCAATATTGACATAGTGACATGATGAAGTATTGACTTTGCCATTACTATTTCATTCATTTAGTCAGATTTGGCAAAGTTGTGATCAAAGATTTGAATAACTATCATTGTAACTATTTTTTGAGCAACAGTTACAGGCATATCAATTTGATAGCAATAGCTGATTTATAACTCAATAATTTTGACAAATGCAATAACAGCAACAATCAGGATAGATTTGCTAGCCTTTAATGTAGCTTTCGACTATAACAGTAACTTTTTTATTGGTATGTATAGGCCTATATGTACTGATATATACTGGAAACGTGATTTTTTTCCTCATCATGCTCATTTTCATTTGAAAAAAGTGAAACCTATGGAAAAAAAAAAGATGGTATTCAGGGCATGTACAGTCTAAGCACAATCTGCTATATTTTGTAATTGACTAAAGATCTCAAGACACCTAGCCAACACTAAGTCGTTTAAACTGGAGTCGGAGTTTGGGCGTTAACTTCGCTGTATGAAAGAGAGTCACCACTATGAAAGGCTGATTAAATGATGCACCTGCGATTTTAAATGTGATATTATGAACATATTCCTATCACATGATGAGTTATCTTCAGTCCGTTCAAGTTAATTTGCAATTAAACTCGCTTAAAAAAGAAAATATTAAGAACATATGGAATAGTTTTAATCACAACTTCAAGAATCTCAACTGATTGACATATTGTCCAACATCGACGTTAATTACCCTATAAGCAACTCGACGCAATAATTTCATTAATTTGAATAATTTCAAGATTAATTCTTGTTATGCAACAAAAGACGTATTATTGGAAAGGTTTTACTCTGTTTCATTTGATGATAGACTTTGATTGGGATTTACTTTGCTATCTAATGATGGACTTATTTATTCCTATTTTCAGAAATGGGGCTCAACGCGTTTAGTAAAAAAAACAAAAAACAAAAACAAAACAAAAACAAAAACAAAACAAAAACAAAAACAAAACTCCAACCCAATATACTGGCACACGATGCGTACATACCATGCTGCGTACATCAATTTGCATATACGCTTTTGTTGGTTCTTCTGCCAGTGAATGGAATGAGGGAGCTCTGACAATATGCGCCGTGCGTATTGTTTTGTTAAAGTGTGAATTGAGATGCAAGCTGAAGTTCCAAAACGTTCTTACACTACCTCTAGGGACGCCATCATGGTATCTTGCATCAACTGCGGGACGAGCATTTTTGCTGGCTTTGTGATCTTTTCTGTGCTGGGGTTCATGGCATATGACAGCGGACTTGAAGTTGAAGACGTGGTTGACTCTGGTAAGTTACCTTTCAGATCTATTACAGCATAAAGAGGGTAAAAGAAATTAAATAACACAAAGATACTTAAAATCAAGGAAAGTACTAGATAAAGGAAGAAAACTGAGTAGAAAAGACGAAAAGAAGAAACGTCTAGAGCAAGATATGCAGTTCAGATACGAGGAAAGAGACCAAAGGAAGAGGATTATTGGGAAGGTCTTTCAAGGTACATCGTATACACAGAAAAGAAACACTGGAACCACTTTGCATCACAGAAAGATTATTTTTTGTTCACATGGGAGCACACTGTTTGTATCGGTTGTTCTTTAACGTTTTCAACTTGATTGACCTCGTGTAGGACCTGGCTTGGCATTTAAAGTCTACCCTGAGGCTCTCTCTCGTCTTCCTCTGCCGCAACTCTGGTCCTTCCTCTTCTTCTTCATGCTCCTCACGCTTGGTCTGGACAGTCAGGTACGTACCAAATCCTAATTGTATTACATGATGAGACGGTAGCTACCTGTTGCTTACCGTCTTGATGAGAATTAACCTCGCTTAATGCCAAGACATCGAGTGGTTTTAGTTATCAACGAAACATTTTTGTGAAAAGTTTTCAAGACTAATTCACTATCAACAAATTCGATTTTTTGTTTTCAAATACAATATGAAAAGCACCTTAAATTGGCATAAGTATATTTTGTACACTAGCATTAAAAAATAAAGGAGAATATTATATCGTTCGCATTACTGTTCTGAAATTCAGAATGTTTCCTTAAAATTCTATGCTTTGATTTGTAGTTCGCTATGTCCGAAGCTGTAATCACAGCCATCAGCGATGAACTTTCGCCAGCCATGAGAAAGAAATGGAAGTGGGCTGTAACTCTTGGCGTCTGTGCAGTACTCTTTATCACAGGTCTGCCTTTGATCATGCAGGTATGTTATCATATTCCAGAAAGTCGTTAGAACTGAAGAAATTACAAGAGTCTTCCTAATCCGTTCAGTGTCTGTTTATGGTACGGCGAGATTATAGCGATTGTTTGAAAACAAAAAGAGGATGAAGAGCGTGGAATATGATAATAGCAAATGCTGATTTGTTTATTGCGAATATCATTGTTGCCATATCATCGGTATCAGTCTGAGATTTTTTTTTTGTTCCTTCAAAAAAACCCACCTGAAACTGTCATGTGTTCTACAATATCCACGAAACTCGTCTGGAAGAAACCTTGTTGCTCTTTTTACTAGCAATTGTAGACATGGTTCTAAGCATGCCAGTGAGAACAGCAACATGAAACACCCAAAATGGTGTTGGTCGTAATCATATAAGCAAATTGAGACAGTAATGTCAGGAACTTGCACCCTTTTGTTCATAAAGCTCTGATGTGTTTTCCATTTATTTGGCAACTCTAAACCCTTCTACCCTTATCCGAAGGTCGTTACTGCGAGGTCGGTTCAACGAAGACTTCACAATTTTGATGCGAAGGGTACAACTCATCTTATATAGACATCATGTCAAAATAACAGGAAATCTTATAGAGTTGGGAGGTGGTGGTATTATCATGTCCTCCAAAGCCTTTGCAGTTTGTCCTCGTATTGTTTCGTTAACATATGTAATAAAACAAAATTCTTGAACTTACTTAGGTCAGATATGGACGAAAATTTTACCATTCCATTAGTTTGATAAACAGTTGTATATACCTACGATATGCCCTACATTGTTCACACACGTATACGCCAACTTAAACATGCGTGAAATTGCCTTTTGAGAAGTCACTGTGCCTGTAATACTTCTGTATTTCTAATAGCATTTTGTTAGGGTGGCATATCACCGAGGATCAAATTAACACTGCAGAAAAGCTCTGTAATAGTATAGTAGCATAAATTTCATTTACCAGCCTGTGTAAAGTCATGCTCAATCGTATTGTTCTCATCACGCATAACCACTACCAGCTTTCTTGTTCATCCTTTACCAATAGAGGGAACTGTATGATATGTTTCTCCACATTCTCCTCAAAATAGTATCTAAGACCAAATCAAACCCTCTTTCTCATAAGTTTCATAAATTAAGTTTCTTCTGAATTCATTATCCATTTTACTTTTACGCTGTATTCAAATCAATTTGATATGCTCCTATTATTCACTTTCTCCTTTACTCTCGACTCGAAAATTCCTAGACGAGGATGATGTAATTTGTTAATATTGACAATCCAATATATATGTATGTTTGTTTGTTTGTTTTTTTTTTTTGGTCAGGGTGGCCTTTACGTATTTACATTGATTGACTGGTACTCCGCCTACTTCTCACTGTTTGTCATCTCATCCTGTTACTCACTGGTGATCACCTACGTCTACGGTAAGATGAACAATGAACAAGATCTATATTTTTCTGCATTACTGGAAGTATTACTGGAAGTATGATGCTCTTTAAATACCTTCCAATTAGGTTATACCAATAATGTTTGATTTGTCAGGAATTGTTAGGTGGTGACTTCCATACATCGACATTTTTTTTCAATTTCTGGAGGCTTTTAGTCAACTTTTTGTTTGTTAACAGCACTGTCTCGACATTGCTCGACATGATGGTTTAAAAACCACCTTCGTTCTTAGTGCTCATACACATTAAAGATATCGTTTTGAAGGAAAAGAAATGACACGAGATATTGAATTAAAGTACACGTATACATGCACTAAACGTTAATACTCTCGCACAAGAAGGTTAAATATGAATTAAACCAGTGATGTCAGCCTCTTGTGTTCTTCCAGTTACTTAACCGGATATTTGGGAAGAGATTACTGACGTTCATTCATTTATTCGAATTTTGTGTGCATGAAAACCTTGTATATTGGGCTGTACAAAGCTGATTGGAGGCAAACTAATACAGATATGAAGTAATAGGTTCACTATGCCACATTGACTTCTTTTTCTATTTTTTTTTTTGCTCTATACGATTTGCACTTTTTTTTTTTTACTTCGTGAAGTAATTACTATCGTGTTATTATCATTATTATAATTGCTGTAATAAATACTAGTATTATTGATGGTATATATTTTGTAAATAATAATAATGATAGTAGACATTTTTAGAGCGCCATTTTTAAAGCCCACACCAAACATTTATGGCTGATGCTAAAAGAGTCGGTTCGGGTCACGGCTCGCTGGATCAAAATTGGGCCCAGAAAAGCTGTATGGTGGCTTCAAAGAGAATCCATATCACAGGATGAAAACCGATCGAAATATACAAAGAGAAATAAAAGAGAGAATAAAACGTAACATAACAGAATTAGAAAAGAAGATGATAGATTAACGTAAAGAAACAAAAACAATGATTAACAGAGAGAGGATAGAAGGGGAGGAAAGTGGGTTAATATGACGAGATGAAATGAAAAAAAAATGAGAGACATAGAGAAATAAATACAAGGATAAAGATTAACAATAGTAAAACTCTGTTTAGACATTCTGGTCATCTCGCTTATAGCTCTACAAGATGAAAACAAAAGAAAATCTTAATAAGATGGAGGAGTAGGCCTATGATACTTTGAATAATTCTGCTAAAAAATGGTATCATTGATGACAATTCTATCGCGACCCGACCGTTTATCATAAGCTGCGTTAACAACATGATTAGACTGTTCTTTTGTAATGTGTTCCTTGTGTCCTTTTTTTTTCATTTCACTTTTTTATTTTGCTGCAGGCATTCGACGTTTCATAAAAGACATAAATGCCATGATTGGTTACGACGTCTTCATATACTTCCCAATATGCTGGGCCTGTGTTTCGCCGTTGGCTATGCTGGTTAGTGTTTTCAAACTTGCTCGTTTGAGGAAGGTAGCAATGAAATGAACCCTTCACATTTTACATAATAGTGATTCCCTACGGCGCAGCTCTATACGTTTGAAGAGAGAATGCCCGGTTTCAATGACATGACTTGGAGATAAAGCAACGTAATCAGTTCTTGTTTAAACCATGCATCACTAAAAACTAGAAATATGTTGACCGTAATTTAGACAGAAAGAGCATCCTACCTAATAAAAAAAAATATGGTAGACGTAAGAGAATAGAACTATCAAGCAAACGCACAGACATTGATCATCATAATTAATAACATATTGATGAATTTAAACAGTCAGTTAATAAACTAGATTACATGTTGCTTTCTTAAAACACTATAATAAACTGTGTCTGCGAAACGTTTAATAGGCAAATCTCTTGTGAATGTGGTGGTAATGTGATTCCTTATCTGCTTGCAATCACGTGATCATTGTGTTGGCTGTGGATACCATCGGTTTCGATACAGCGAGGGGATAGCTATTTTAGCTTCATTGATCAAGTTACTACGTCTTTGTGGTGAAAGCGGCAACCTGGAGTTTTTAGTGTATTACCTCTAGGATCTAAAAGCCTTTATTTTATCCTTGGTGTTCTGTTCACTTTAATTCTAAGTTACTACATCCAGCTTTGTGTTCTAATTTTTCTTCTCTCTTCATGGTCGATCGTGGTCATGAGCATTGTATTCTACGTTGCCCAATCGTTATATACAATGTATTTTGTTCAATTCAATACTAAGGTACTGCCTCTGGCTGTGTGGTCTATTTTTTTTTCTTTTCCATTCATATAGTCAATTGTGATCATGAGCTTTGTGTTCTACGTACCTGCGTATTACGGGTCCTACGTGTTCCCTGATTGGGCCCAAGCCATAGGCTGGTTGATGGCTTTTGCCTCCTTCCTCGTCATACCGGTATACGCCACCTACGCCATGGTGTTCAAGGCCACGGGCTCCTTCAAGACGGTAATACGCAATACCACAATACGGAACTTCACGAGTATGATTGCATCCCACTGTATTCCGTTTTAAATGTTAAATTGTAACATATTACCCGAGGTCTCTGATGCATTTATCTCTACAAAATGATTCGTGATGTGTCATATCATTTAGTTAGTAGACGGCTGCAAAGAGTAAACAAAAGCTATCCATACTCTTGTGACGAATTATTATTAGAGGAGATATGCGATACATTGAATACGTGCAATTTATCGTCAATGCGTCATGAGTATTGTAATAATCCTATCTTAGATTAGCGTAATTTCACATCACTGAATGAAAAAATTGTCGCCATCAGAAATCATTTTTCTAACACTATGCATAGTCGATGGATCTTTTTGGTTGTGGCACAGATTACAGTGTAGATACGTAAATTGTTATATTATGTACATTATGGGGGAAAAGCTTAGGGAAAGTTCTCTAACAAAGGCTAAATGTGAAAGTCAATTTTCAGTAGATTTTAACTATTTTTTTTTCCGGTCACAGATTTCTATCAGTTAGTCATGATGTGTATGTATGTATGTACATGTAGAATATATATATATATATATATATATATATATATATATATGTATATATATACACATACATAGCTTTCTCCCCATATATATATATATATATATATTATATATATATATATATATATACATATAATGTATATTGTATATATGGGGAGAAAGCTAAAGCTCAAGCTGGGTAAGTGGTCAAAATCAATGTACTTTATCAAAGTGTGAAAAAATATATGAACGGTCACGTACTATCAAGGACAGAAAGAAATGACAGTAGGAGAAGGTAGAGGAATCACACTTCACTCCCTGCGCTGTAATTCGAATTGCTCCAAGTATAATGACTCAATGCATTTGCCAATCGTGAATAAATGCACAAAATCGAAACTTTTGTGGTGAGTGTGTGTGTGTATGTGTGTGTGTGTGTGTGGGGGGGGGGGTGGTGGCAAGGGTAGTACTCGTAACCGGGTGAAAGAATTATCTCCACCCTACCCCCTTCTACGGGAAATCTGTCGGGGCATAATCCCAGGAAAGTCGTGAATTTTGATGTATTTTATTATCATTTTTATTTCTGGTATCGGAGGATTTTTGTAAGAGAGAGTCAAGGAGGGAGGGGTGCTGCAGCCCACCCCCTTCTTTTCTGTTCGGCCCTTCCAAATGTCATTAGCACAGGACAATCATGGAGCTCCATGGGACAATTATCCCAGACCCATTCCCCTGTTATGACCTTAACCTTCATCCTGATCCTGAACCTAATCCTGACCCTTACCCAAAATCTAACCCTAATACAGATGACGTTAGTCAATTAGTTGGCTTCACTTTGAAAATCACAACTACCAGGATGCCAGGCTACCAATCATATTAATGGGACGGCAGCAAGCAAATTTTCATATCCGATATAGTTACTTATAGAGACGGTGAAGCAGCCTAGTTCATTCTAGAATTATAGGCAAACCTTGAACGAGCAATCTATTCAGATACGATTTGGGGCTCAAACATTGTAACACAAGACAAATAGCCTTTAAGGTTTCTCAATGAAAATTTAACATAAAAACTGACGTTAACACTTCCCGGTTACTGTTACCTGCCCCCCCCCCCCCCCACCCCCTTCGTGTCTTCTAAGGATCTCTTGCTGACATTCTCACTTTTATTGTTTGGATAAGTTCATTTGATTTATATAGCAGTAGAATTCATTTCTCTCTCTCTCTCTCTCTCTTTTCGATTACAGCGTTTCCTCTTCCTCCTCAAGCCTTCGTGGGATTGGGGGCCTGCTCTCAATGAAGATCGTATTAAGGCTGGTTACCTACCCTTCTCTTCCGGCCGTGGTGGTGCTCTGCCCAATGGCTATAGTGGGCCATTCGCTTCACAGATGGACACAGCCAAATATGCGCCGTCTACCGGAGTCACTATTACCAGCGACAAATCTTACGAAGGTGACCGTGGTGTCGAGGCTACTCCCGACACAGCATCAAACGGGACCCCGCCCCCTGATTACAACACTGTCACTTACCAGTGATTTGGAATACCTTCAAAAGTATAACTGCACCATTTCTAAGACAATTATGTTTATTAGTTGAGGTTTATGAACACTTTCATAAAAACAGATGACAGATAACATTACAAATAATAAAACATATTTTATCACAACATGATAATTACAGCAGCATTCATTAGAAATACCAGAAAACAAAATAATTACAGAGTAACGGTACATTGTATTGTTGGAATGCACAGCCTTATGTCTCCGAAGGACAAAACCTACTTCAACGTTATCACGAATTATGTTGTTAAAATACTGTATTTTGAGAATTAAAAAATCCATATTCAGCAAATTAGGATAAGATTTTTCATGCACAGCCACACACATACACACACACACACACACACACACACCCCGACACAGTAAGTGGGTAGGGCCTAAGCGTCATTTATTATACGAACGTCTGAAAAAATCAGGTACTTTTTGGCATGCGGAAATATTCAATAAGTTTATGTCAATCTATTTTCCCCATTCACGATCTTCAGTATTTCAACTGAATGTGGCATGCGGAAATATTCAATAAGTTTATGTCAACTAATTTCCCCATTCACGATCGTCAATATTTCAATTGGAAGTCATGAAAAGATTGCTCGCGTTGATTTGGTGGGCTGACACAGCACTAACAACAATATTCTTATTGCAAAAATCAATTAGAATAAGCTCAAAACATGAGATGCTCACATTTAAATCATATCTACACTTAAATTTAATTTACTGTTAAAAATTTTACTAATTTATGTCAAGATATGAACCTTTACATGTCAACTAAATAAGCATCAACGTAAATGCATATCTGAATGGCTTTGTCTTGATAAAATTTACCGCTTGACTCTGAACCTAGAAAATAAAATTTTGCCCCCCTGGGTAATAGCGGTGGTTTGCAGTACAATAAATACTCATGGTACAAAGGAAAGAGAAGAAAAGGGGAAAAAAGAAAGTATGCCTTTCAGAATTAAGGAATGGAGAAGACGATGGTCAGATTATAAAAATACGGATTTCAGATAACTACTATAAGCTTGTACTGAATACAATGTTGATTTAAAAATGTACAAAATAGTTCTTGAAGGTGTACAGGGTGTACACGGTGTAAGCAATTTCCATGTCCTATCGGATATCTATGACTATAATCTTTGCTGCAACATTTATTTGCGATGTTTGTTCTGTTACAAGTTTAGTATTTGTTTATTACTTCGAAGTCTTTCAGCACAAATTTACCAAGGATGTATGTAAGCTAGTATGAAAACGTTGACAATGTATTTCTAAAGTCTTCATCCACTGAGTGATTTTGTCTGTTAGAATAGTCTAAGAATACTGTATAGAAGTTGGCTTTCCTCAAGGTTTCTTTGTGATAGTATGGAATTTATATGTTTTGTCAAGCCTAAAGCCGTTTGTAACCATCTAATCAAGTTACCGGAAAGTCAACAGATTAGTGTTATGTACAAGATTTGTGTGCGCTTTGTATTCTGTTTTCAATAGTAAACCCATGTTTCAGTCATAACCTGGATTTCTAACTTCTCAACCAATGCATTATGTAAAGGTGTGCTTGGAAAGTCGTATGAAGCTCGAGTCAGTTCAATTTTAAATATACTTTTATATTTTTATAACATGTTTTGAATGAGCGTACCAAAGCTTTAGGTTCAGCTGACAACCTCTTTACAATGCTTTCCACTGAGGTGTTATATCCTCATTTGATTCCTCACACGAGAAAGGTAGAAAAGTGAGTTTGATTATATAACCTGTACCGTAAAACTCCTTTAATAAATTTCATATATGCCCAGAGATGTTGACTTTTCCATCATTTTATGAAGTTTGTTAAGAAAGTCCATATTTATTTATTCATCTAAAATCTAACCGCTGAGAATATCCTTTTTCAAAATTCAGCTTTATCTTTAAAAAAAAAAACAACCCTGACTTGTGACTCTTTGTTTACGTCGTAATGCAGAATCACCTTTTTTTGTACCATTATTGTTACAGATCATGATACAATGTACCGGAACGTAGGAGAGTTGATCGTATCACCGGACTTTTTTTTTTTCCGTGGCTCTGAATTCCATACTCAGAAGACGAAATTTCGGCCAATAATAGCACGAGTTATTCACAAAGTCCTGAAAATTACAAATTCGGCAAAAGTAGGAACATTATTCACTCCGATTTGTGGAAAATAGACTTCAAATATACCCCTTTCCAAAAAGTTGTCTTTTTGCGCGGTGTAAAAATCGCATTGTAATTCCGGACACGATTTTCGTAATGAAATAATCGACGTCTTTCGCACCTTGTCCTTGCACCAGAATCACAATTCATCCTACGAATCACCGTACACATTCTTACCGAGCGGACGACAAAGAAAAAAATCGGCAAATGAGGCTCAAATTTCGTATTTTACGGTAAAATGTCTAGAACGTTCTATCTTGAACATTTCGAACGGTTCACGCGATAAAGAATCGACAACTTTTATTTTACGTGCTTTGTCTGTGGGAGCGCGGGTGACGAGTTGCGTGCCCCTTCCCTATAGCGCACAACTAACATCGTTCGCGTTTGAGGACGATAGCTGCAAATTTCCGGTATCGATCAGTGAACTTGTTCTATTGGAATCTTCAGCATTTTTCCTGTGGGTGGGTGGGATTTCATAGAATTTCAGTGACCAAATGTGATTCAAACATGCATGAATATTAACTATGACGAGGTGCGGGTCACTCAGCTATAAATCTGAGGTAAAATGTAATGTGAATTTCTTCGCGTTTTTACATTTTTACGCCGCTTTTTTTTTTTTTTGCGATTTCGGTCCACACAACGTTCTGTGAGGCTAATCTAAGCATGGAGCTACTAACTGTTAGTAGCTCCATGATCTAAGTCTCACGCGTACTGAATGTCATTACGCGTCCGGTAATACCATACCTGTACATTAATATTATATAAAATGAAACGTTGATATTGATACTTCCCCTTTTCGATAACCAACAAGCAACATTACATTCGTCACATCCCAAATTGACAGAAAAGGGCAGAAATGAAGGAAATGATTGACAGATAATAGTTCTTTTTATGCAGCTTCGGATTTTGAAATTGCTTTTTGCAAACATGATCTCATCATCTTAACAAAGCTTTTGGTTTTAGGTTATGCACGATTAAATGATGTGTGATAGCAATTTCAATGTTTTAACGATTGTCATTTTTCCCCTTAGTTTTGTACTTTTTTAAGTGAATGAACGGATTTTTTCCTGTAGTGTGAAGTCAATTTGTTGGCAAATATTACTTGTCTTATACGAGAGTTACTATATTTTCAATAAATCATTGAATTTTCTAATTCATGTTTGATAAAGGTGTCTTACGTCTCTTTCGATTTTCGAGTGTCAGTATGAGAAACAAATGGAGGTGCATGATAAGTTTCCCACGTGTCGATTTCTGAATCGTTGATCTCATGCGCACTGATTTGTCTTGACGCCCCACTGTTGCGACACAAATTGTCACCCCCCCCCCCCGAAACAGGCGGCAAATTGTGCGTGGAGCTGACGGCACAAATTGACGCCCCTGCACAATTTTATTTGTCCTCTGGCTATAATTTGTACCTTGTACCTTGTAGTTGTTATCCCCGAAGGGCTGACGAGAGTGGTAGCACAAGTTTCTTTTATTTTATGAAAGCTTTGACTTTTTTAGTTTGGTTTTGAAGACTTCTGTGCTCTTGGATAATATTATTTCTTTTGGGAGGTTGTTCCAAAGGGAAATTACATCTGGGAAGAATGGGTGTGCTAGCTGGCTTGTGGAGATGAAGGTCGATACGGGGTCATACTGCTTATCGTGTGTCCGCCGTAGCTTGGTTACTTTCTTTGAGGCGTATTTGTGGAGATCTAGGTCAAGTTCACCATGGATGAGCTTGTAAAAGCTGATGAGGCGTAGATGTTGTCTTCTGTCCTCCAGGGGGATCCAGCCGAGTGCGGTCATCATGTTAGTGACACTAGACTCTCTGGAGTAGGTTCCGGTTATGAAACGGGCTGCACGCCTCTGAACCATTTCAAGTGATTTGGTGTTCTTGGCGGTGCCGGGGTGCCATGCTATGGATGCGTACTCAAGATGGGGTCTTACTAAGGTGTGATAAAGTCGTTCTTTAACTGCTTTGGAGCAGTGATGGAAATTCCTTCTTATGAAGTTTAAAGCCCTTGTACCCTTATTGACGGAGTGTTGGGTCTGTTTATCCCATTTCAGATTATTTTCTATGTAGATCCCTAGGTACTGGTGATTGCCGACTTCTTGGAGGTGTTCGCCAAGGAGAGTATACTTGGTATGCCCTGGGTTGCGTTTTCTAGAGATTCTCATGATGGAGCATTTCGTTGCATTGAATTTCATTCCCCATGTGTTTGCCCATGTGACTAGATTGTCGAGATCTTCTTGCAAAGATTTTTCGTCTGAGGGGTTAGATATTGTACGGTAGACTATGCAGTCATCTGCAAACAACCTCACTGTGCTGTTGGCTGCTTCTGGGAGGTCGTTGACGTATAAGATGAACAAGTGGGGGCCGAGCACAGTGCCTTGTGGTATACCACTCAGTACTGGCTTCCAGTCAGATGATTTACCGTTGACAACTGTCCTTCGGTGACGGCATGTCAGGAAGGATTTCATCCAGGCAAGGTTCTTGTTGCGGATACCGTACATGTGAAGCTTCTGTAGTAGTTTCTGATGTGGAACGACGTCAAAAGCTTTACTGAAGTCAAGGACGGCAATGTCACATGTATCTTTATTGTTGTAGTTTGAGGCAAGATCATGGATAGTAGCTACCAGTTGGGTTTCACATGACCTACTTGATCTGTAGGCATGTTGGTAATCAGTGATGATTGAGTTTGTAGAAAGGTGTTTCATCAGTTGGCTGTCCAGTATATGTTCCATCAGTTTACAACATACACTAGTTAAAGATATAGGACGGTAGTTAACTGGTTCGTTCTTGTCACCCTTCTTGTAGATAGCAGCAATATTGGCTTTACGCCAGTCTTCGGGTAGTTGTCCTTGATCATAGGATTGTTTGAATATAAACTGGAGGACTGGGGCTACTTGTTCGGCTGTAAGTTTCAAAATACGATTTGGGATATTATCCGGGCCTGCTGCTTTTGAAACATCCAATTTATTCATCAACTTGATAATACCACTGACGGTAATATCAACTTCAGGCATCTCTGGTACATTACTTGGTGAAAGATTGGGTACTTCTTTACTGTCCTTAGTGAAGACACTTTGGAATTGTTCGGCCAGTATGTCCGCTTTCCCTTGATCATCAGTGACAGTGCGGTTTCCAGATCTAAGACTTCGGATTCCTATGTTATCCTTCCGTCTAGTTTTAATATACTTCCAAAACTGCTTACTACCTGCCTCAGAGAGCTTGGATATGTATGCCCGTTGTGCGTTTCTGAGTTTCTTATTGACCGTCCTCTTAATCTGCTTGTATTTGTTCCACCTATCTTGCCCTCCAAATTTTTTTGCCTTTAAATAACATTTCTCCTTTTTACGACACAGTCTCTTAAGCTTAAATGTAAGCCAAGGAACATGTGGTTTACCGGACGTGACTTTTAAAGGTACATGCTGGTTGATCAGGTCATGCATCTTATCTCTGAAGTTACACCAATTTTCTTCAACTGTTTTACTGATGTGGTTTGAATTCAAAAAATTTTCACAAAATATTTGTGCATCTGCTTTAAGCTTGTCTTCATCCATCCTATTCCACTGATGAATCTGTCTTGGGGGTCTGGCTGGTAAGGGTGCTCTAGTATTGATTTCCACCATAACAATGCTGTGGTCAGAGAAACCTGGGTGGGGATGAATGCTCTTCACTAAAGATGGGTGGGTAGTGAAGAACAGATCTAGTATGTTTTCAGTTCCACTTGAATCACAACGGGTTGGGAAATTAACGAGTTGTTGTAGGCTGTGCTCGTCAGCAATTCCTACAATTTCCCGTTGGGTTGGAGTGGTGGTTGTAAATGAAGACCATGACATATTTGGGATGTTGAAGTCCCCTCCCAATAAAATATAGGGCGTTTTAATTTCCTGTTGAATTTTATTCAAACTTTCACTAAGGTTATCCAAATCTTTCCTATCAGTCGGTGGTCTGTAATAGGAGCCAATATATATAAAGCTCCCGTCATTCATGAGGAGTTGGCACCATGTTAATTCACTGTCTTTCTCGGTAAGATCCGGTCTCTCAACTATCGGTATTGTTTGGTCGACGGCGATAAAAACTCCTCCTCCCTTACTATTCTTACGGTCATTTCGAATAACCTGGAAATTGGTAGGGAAAACCTCCGTTGACGTTATGCTCCCGTCAAGCCAGGATTCAGAGCCAAGTATTATATCAGGATTTGTTACAGAACAGAATGCATAAAATTCTGATACTTTGTTTTTAATGCTCTGAAAATTAACTACAGCTATCTTAACACAGTTCTTCTTTAATTTCTTGGGTGGGTTACAATGCACTGATCTGTTGACTGGATTACAAACAGTTGTGTTGCATTTCCTGGTAATGATACTCTCTCGTTTCTTCTCCACTTTCCTTTGTTTAACAGTACGTTTAGGGCTCGAAGAAGAAAGTGGTTCAGAATCCAGGGGTTCAATACTATTGTCATTATTCAAGTCTGGATCTAACACACTAAACTGATTAATACTTCGATGTGAGTCGTTGTCATCAGGTTTCGCTGCTACAATATTCGTAAGTTCACATGCTGGGCAGTACCAGATGGCATTGGAATTTCTCATGTGGTATTCATACAGCTCATCTGTCACACCTGTACAGCTATTGTGTGACCATTTGTTGCAGTTTGTACAAAGCATTCCCTTATCCCTATTCTTCACTGCGTAGTTGCATAGTGTGCATGGTTACTTAGGCTTTCTTCCTCTTTTCTTACTCATACTCATACGCTTCGGCCCTATGATGGGGCCAGGGTTCAGTTCTATATCTCCAGCAAGTATGCTAGTGATCTGCACAATAGCGTATAAACCTCTCGGTAATTTAGGAATAACAACTGTAGTTTGCAGACCTCTCGCTCGTTCTGTGTGGGCTGCACAATGGTACGATATATAATACTGTAGGTATAAACGAGTCTGAATAGGTATGTCGGCTTGGACAATGTATTTAGTTGCTGTGTCCGACTGAAGATCAGTATGAAATGGAAAGTTCCTACCGTGAAAGCTGGCTGTCTCATTCACCCGTAAATCTCCACTGACGATGCGTGTTGCAATGAGGAGTAATCCAAGTAGTGCATGGAAACCTGGACTTCTGAACATTAATTTCGCCATTATACACTGGTAGGCTTGTCGTGTATTGTGGATGTTGAAATTCCCGCGGTGCTCGATGTACGATACACGTTGTATATAGGCAATAGTGGTGACACAGCACGAGGTAAAAACGGAGGGTGGTTTTCAGACGTTAAAATTCTCCTTCCAGTGAAAAAATATGACATCAAAACGGTGCAATTTTCGACGACAAACATTTAATAGGCAAGATTTCCATAAAAAGCAAACAAGATGTGCAAGTAAAAAGATTATATTTTAGGATAAAAATGAGCCGCCGCAGCGATCCTAAAAATACGTCCACTCTCGTCAGAGCGAGGGCGCCGTCAGCCCTCTGTGCACAGAGGGCTGACGGCACAAATTGTCGCCCGCCCTCGAAGCACATTTTTGGGGGTAATATCATTCTTGACATAATCATTGAAATACCAATACATAACTTACATGGCTACATCCATGCAAACAAGCCATGTAAACAGTCATGGTGAGGTTTCAAGAAGTGTGTATGTGCGCTCGCACATGATAAATGAGTGTCCGTTCGTGTGTGTGTGTGTGTGTTATTGCATATTATGGAAGAATGTGTATTAAGGTGGTTTATATGCATTATGAGGATTTGTTTGAGTGTTTGTTGGTGCTTGTTTATAAATACGTATGTATTTGGGGTGTGCATATATGGCAGTTCGTTTGTGCTAAAATCAACTAACGATTGAGAAATTATTTACGATGTATCGAAATTATTCGCTCATGCATAAAGCTTGGCAAACATATTCTGGGACAAAGAATGGTGATATGGAAGTTTGAAGTTAAGACTGAAGGAAGAAAATGAATGCAGAGAAAAAAAATGAACAAAGACAGATAACATTTAGGTAGGGTACCTCGTATGCCTTTTCTCTCGGTCTCTCTCTCCTAGCCCGCCTCATCGCCAAAATTGACACATCCAACAAATCAACGCCTCTGTGAACTCTAGACACGTGCTCATACACGTTGAAGGCATTTTCATTGCCACGTAGAGTAGACTTTTGCTCCTGTCTGCTGCTGAAGATTTATGTGGTAAGACTTTCTTTTCAGTTTGATTAAAATTCAATTAGAATGCTTGTTTAGGGTCCGCACCTACAAATCATACACAACACATACCATGCAGCCCCCCCCCCCCACACACACACACATACGCATAAGACTTAAAGGTGCAATCACACATCGCCGGTTTAGATGGCGGTTCATGGCGGTTCAGCAAATCGCCGTGCTCCGCCAAAGACCGTATTTACACCGTAGACAAACCGTGGTCATCCGTTACCAATCCGCCATGAACCCCGAGAACCGCCAGAAAAATTGAACATGTTTATTTTTTCGTGGCGGTCTTGGCGGTTTGAAATGGACCGTGTTCACATCGCCGTTCATCGTGTTAAGAACGGCATCCTCCGTGTTTGCACCGCAAGATCCGTGATAATACCGTGTTAACACCGCCAAAATTTTCAAGAGAAAAGAAACAATGAACTTAAAAGAGAATAATGGCTCCGGCGACACTTCGTGGCGGAGCAATAAAAAATGGAGATAACAGCAAAGATGAACCCATAATGCAAGATCGGGCAAATAGGTTCTAGGAACAGTACCCCCTGGAAAACCACCCTCCGGATAACTACCACCCGGATAATTACCCCCCAGGAAAATTCCCCCCTAGGGCAACTACCCCCCGGACAACTACCCTCCTAGGGCAATCCCCCCCCCCCCCTAGGGCTATTCCCCCTTAGGAAAACTACCCCCTGGATAACTACCCCTCGGATAGGTGTCCCCCCTCCCACAGTAGGGAGAATTTTTGAAAATCTGTGTGTGAAAATGGCATTTTCTTGCATCTAAAACACCACTATTTTTGGTATAGAGGTCATTGCCATAAATAGAAAAAAAAAATAAAATTACAAGTTTAAAAAAAAGATAAGATTAAAAAAAAAATGGTCCTCGGATTTTTTTTTTTTTTTTTTTGGGGGGGGGGGGGGTTGCAACCCCCCAACCCCCCTCTAGATCCGCAGCTGTCGTGTGTGTTCATGTGCAGTACACTCCCGTTAGGACGAAATGCCCAGGACCGACAGTTGTTTGTTTGTTTGTTTGTTTTTTTCGTTTTAGCGAAATATCGTTATAAAAATATGCAATGTATAACGAAAAGAAGGAAACCACGCATAAAAATAAATTCCTGTTTGTTGAATCCTCATCATACGCTGGAAAGCTATGTGAAATGGGAGAGTACCTTTTTAATTTCGTTTAAATATTACATTTTAAAAGAGCATAAAGTTGTTTGTGTTGTTACACATGTGTAGAAAATGACGGTGTAGGATTTGGTTACAGTTCGATATTCCAAAGGTTATTTTTTATTATTATTATTATTTTTTTTTTTTACTTAACTACGTTACTCCGAAGGCTCCTTATTCCGAAGTTTTGCCATTCCCGGGATTCCGATGGTTTGTTTATCTGAAGGTTCGCATTTCCGAAGAATCATTATTCCGAAAGTTCATGATTTAAGTTAAAATGATATATCGTTCATTTTCCGAAGGTTCGTTGATCTGAAAATGAAATGAGGTTCGTCATTCTGAAGGTTAACTATAAATCAAAAAAAGAAAAAAAAATGAGAAAGGTTCACTATTCAGAAAGTTCGTTGTTCCGAAGGCTTTTTCATCCGAAATGAAATAAGGTTCGTTATTCCGAAGAAAGTTTGTTAATTAAAAAAAAAAATATAGACAGGTTAGTTATTTCGAAGATTTATTTATCTTAAGACGATTATAAGGATTGCAATTCTAAAGTTTTGTTAGTGTACTCACCTTTTTCCACCATGGATTAACGATTCTTTTTGTAATATTCCAATTAACGAACGTTTTGAATTCCTATCATTTTTGGACTCACGAACCGTATAAGAATAAGAACCATATTTTATCATGGGATTAACGAACCTTTGGAATAGCGCCAAAATGTGCTTTTTTCATTTCCGAACTATTACGGACATTTAGTTGTATCAAAATCTGTGTGTTTTGTATCAAAGGACTTCGGAACAATGAAACAAACCTTATCTGAATTCAGATTATTGTATTACAATAACGCAAGTTCCCCTCGGAAACTGTGCGTGATACACGGAGTGAACATACAATGATGTGAAGCGTTCGCTCATGCATGCAGAGACGCTATAAAAATGCTTGTTCCGCTACGCATTTTCGAATGCGATCCGCATTTCGTTGTAAAGGAGCACATTTCTTTTGCTTTTCTTTGTCAGTGGCGCTCAGAAAAGACTGCGTGGTAACGAAAATTTTGTTATAACCGTCTTCGTTATAAGCGAATTTTGTACCATAGACTTTAATGGCGATAATTTTGGGACCAGAAGTTTTGCTTCGTTATAACGAAATTTCGTTATAACCGTGTTCGTTGTAACGGGAGTTCACTGTATCTTTATTTGTGTACTTCGTCTCTGTCTTAATTTGCTTTCTTTGCATTGTTTCATCTATTTTGTAACTATTTTACTGTTATACCGTTAACACTCATTTCAGAATTGCCCTACTGCATCATTGGGCATTAACAACTAGTACTTATCAAGGATGTGGGAAGAGATTGTCACCTCCTTGGTATGATCACCGCGGAGCATTACCTCCCTTGACAATTACTCCTTATCAAAATTAGGCTCCAACCAATCACCCCTCTTACAGTAACTCTCCCCCAGAAAATTATGTCTCTCATTTTTATTTTCGAACAACGTTTGCTATTTGAATTGAAAAAAAAACCAACATTTTTTCATATCGTCTGGTTTTAGTCGAGACCTAACTTCAGGTTTTAAACATCTTTTGGGTGAGACAATTAGAAACCCCTTACGAAATATTAAAGAGCATGTTATTCCAAGAAGGTTTCAAATTTTTGTGAAAAAAAAAATACTCTTGAAATGGCCGGGAGAAAACAGAGCAGCCCTATAATGCAAAAAGGATTCTGTCAACTACAACTCTCTATAGATCTATTCAAAAAGAGGGTGCAGGACAAAAGACTTCGTTAACAACTAGGGGTGTTTTGTAAAAAAAAAAAAGAGAAAAAAGAAAAGAAATACCGTTAAACTCGTAATATTTTACTCTTTCTAATCAGACTAACTTATATTTGAATTTGATTTCAGTGTCGAGAACATTTGATTTGAAAACTAGCACAATTCTACTTGTATGTAAAACAAGCTGTAATTTTACTCTTATGACAGATTAGGGCACCGTTTGATAAAAGTTGCCAGTTATGACATCTTGTTAGTCTCTAATAATTTCAATAAAAACATGGGCTCTGCTTGATTGATAAGCTCGAGTCACTGACTTGTTACCATGGACCTGCTTTGATCGACCTACAACGATTGGTAATTGTGTGGAACTGACAGCTTATCAGGACTGATAACTTTTATAAAACCGTGCCCGGATCCTATCAGAAATTATGGCTTTAATCGAAGGGTCCCTCGCTAATGTTAAGGGAATATGAATTGCAGTGCAATCAACTCTCCTTTTCTTATGTTTATCGTCTAATGTGTTATAACGGTAGAAAATGGCAAGCCAAAAGAGTAAATGATGACAGTGTAAGAGAAAGGTGCATCTTCTGATATGGTGTTATGAACTTATGGAAAAATTACAACGGGTGGTAACTATCGGGGGCGGGAGGGGGGGGGGGGGTTCGGGGTATGGTTAAGGGGGGGGGGGTAGTAGTAATCCGGGTGGTAGTTATCCTGGGGGTAGTTATCAGGGAGTGATTATCCGGGTGGTAGTTATCCGGGGGGTAGTTATCCGGGGGTAGTTATCCGGGGAGTTGTTATCCGGGTGGTAATTATCCAGGGGTAGTTATCCGGGGGTAGTTACCCAGGGGGTAGTTTTCCGGGGGGTAGTTATCCAGGGGGTAGTTATCCGGGGGGTAGTTATCCAGGGGGTAGCTATCCGGGTGGTAGTTATCTGGGGGGTAGTTATCCGGGGGGTAGTCATCCAGGGGGTAGTTACCAAGGGGGTAATTATCTAGGGGGTAGATGTTCTAGGGGTAATTGCCATTGGGGGTAGTTGCCCTAGGAGGGTAGATGACCGGGTGGTAGTTGTCCTAGGGGGTAATGGCCCTGGAGGGTGATTGCCCTAGGAGGGTAGTTGTCCGGGGGGTAGTTGCCCTAAGGGGAAATAGACCTGGTGGGTAATTATCCGGGTGGTAGTTATCCGGAGGGTGGTTGCCCAGGGGGTAAGTGCCCGGATACGGACAAATATATTGCATGCTACAGTTTCCTTACTTCTTTAACACAATACAGTACAAATAAAGTTTAATGTTCAAAAAGTTGTTAGGTATGTTGAATAGTACATCATTTACATGAAAAGGTAAGTTCATAATTTTATCAAAGCTTAACAGCTTTTAAGATGACCAGCAACGTGTTACACACAGAAGACTTATATAAATATGTTGGGTTCTGCTTTCGTGATTATGTATGCCATTTTTGTAAGACTGCATGTTGATAGAGATATGTTGAAACTTAAGAGAGAAGAGGGAAAAGCAATGTTGAAACTTGAAAAACACCATTATTATGTTACATGAACCTGTAAGTAAAGAGGAAACTATGCATATAATACTATATGCTTCTTTGATAATGTATAATGTACATAATATGTCTTTTTTATTGACTTTTGTTAAAGATATTATAACCGTTCTTGAGGTAGTATAGCGCATAATACCTTTGGCAAGGTCTCTATGCGCTTTAGAGGGGGAACGAAAAGATAAACAGGAAAAGATAATTTCAGAAACAGTAACATGCTGCATAAATTATCATCTATACCGGGTGTCCCAAAAAAGCGGAACGGTGGATTTTCAGTACCTTGCGTTGTACAAATGATATATTAGGGTTTGGGTTAGGGTTAGGGTTAGGGGTTAGGGTTAGGCTTAGGGTTAGGGTTAGGGGGTTAGGGTTAGGGTTAGGGTTAGGGTTGGGGTTAGGGTTGGGGTTAGGGTTAGGGTTAGGGTTAGGACGGCCGTCAGATGGTAAAACGGTCTAACTCGAAAATTTGACTTTTTGAGGTAAGTTCACTTTCCGGGATATGTGAGGGTGCTCTTTCCAATGGTGCTATCGAGAAAATCCCATCATGTCTTGTTTTAGAGATAATTTCCGCTATCTTGGTACTTTTTTGTATTTTTCCTTCAGATTTGATGGTAAAACGGTCTATCTTTAAGTTAGCCCATTGTCGGTAATATCGTTTGGAGGTAAAACGAGCTATCTCTTACATAAACCTTTTAACCTTCTTAAGTGAGATTTTTTGATCATCGCTGTCAGATGGTAAAATGGTCTATCTTCGAGTTAGACCAATTTACCACCTCACGGCCGCGCGCTGCAGCTTGTATTTGTCGTGTGCGTAGGTCTGATCTACAGGTAAAAATCTCTCGCGGGACTAAAATGTTGGAACAGTCGTTGAGTTGGAGACGTGGTGACTGAAAAGGGGACTATTTCCTTCGAATGTAAGTAAATTAGTAAATAAATACATAGTTCTCTACTGCACTGCATAAGGGAACTTTTAAATTTGTTTTGATCTAACAGTTAGATATATAACTTTGATTTGAGATTTGGTATAAAATATCAAGGTTCAGCGCTAGTAGAATCTTACGTATTAGGCCGATGCCTTATGACTGCATTTCGCACCGATCCAGCGGGCATGCCTACCAACCCCCGGGCCGCCATCCGACCGTGCCGGCGGTGTGGAACACCGATTATTCCGTAAGGCACGTCTTGACACGGTGCGAAAAGAGGCCTTGCTTGAGGTTTACGTCTAGATTTAGGTGTCTTGTTCGATCTAAGGTTTCTAATCTATGGCCTCATCACATGCAGACTGAATCCTCGTCTAAAGTTAGGTCTATGGGATCTAACGATTACACTCTCTTTAACTCTGGACATTAGCTATCGTTAGGGGTTAGAATGTGTTAACTGTTGGGTGAATTAGGGCTCTACGCCTGTTGGTGTTAAGTGTTATGCCAAAACAATTATTCAATCGAGCTAACCGTTAGGCCTTAATCACAATGAACTTAACACCTAACGTTAGCACATTAGCAGTTGTATACCGTAGACAGTACAGGCCCACCCTATTAGGCCTGCTATTAACGTTAGATGTACACTGTATTTGTAGGGCTAACGTTAGAGCCAGGTCCAGGGCAAGAGACTGTGCATAGTCTATACAAAAGGTACCGTATAGCGTAGGCCTAGTGCTCTAACGCTAGATCTACTATTACTAACGTTTAGAGTCTAATCAAATACAGTACTAACCCTAGTTAGACCTGTATAATTATCATAAAATCTAACGAGTCTTAAGTAGAAATATCTGGCGTCTAGTCAAAATCTGGGCCACTGATTCTACCTAACGTTAGATGTTTCTAGTAATAAGTAGTAACCTTACGCTAGTATCTAATGGCAGTTTTATTGTAAGACCCAGCATACCGTTAGATAGACCTAGGTTTAGACATCTAGACCCTCTTGAGGTTCTAAAATCTATGCATAAATGATACATATTATACATCTAACGTTAGGCTAACTTTGCTCCATAAAAGTAAGAGTTCACGTTAAATCTAACATTTCTAGATCTTGATCTGAATAGAATATCCTAACATTAGCTCTGAACGTTAGCACTAATTAATACTAGTCTCTAGAGTAGAGGTCTGCCAGATTGGAATGTCTTTTTTTTGGGGGGGGGGGGGGGTCAACAAAAGGGAAGTGAACTTTGCCTTTCTTCATCAGATGGAGGAAAATATATGACATGTTGGTCAGAAAAAAAAAACTGCACATTAAAGTGCTTAAAAAGAGAAAACTTCACAAAGGAACAGTTGCTGAATCTGAAAGGAAATAGCACAGAGCATGTTTTTTTTTTTTTTTTTTTTTCTAGTTTAAGATAGACATCAGTAAAGGTTCCAACCCAAACACCAAGTACAAGAAGTAGTGAAAAGAATATGATCTGGTCAAGATGTATGTTTTTCCAGTTGTTTTTTTTTTTTCACATGTGCCATAATTGTCATGATGTTAGTAATACTATAATATAATTTATGTTAGCTATTCAGGGCCCCAGCAATGTATTCTGGTACTTGGTTGGGATAAGGGAAAGTATTAGAGGGAAGCATTACCCACATGTTTTGGAGAGGTGATTTTTTTTCTTCACTGAGAGACGAATGCTCAGTACAGATATCTTATCGCACTGGTCTGCAGAACACAAAAATAATATCAGACTAAAGGTAGAATTTTTAAAATTTTGGCAGTCACCATTCTAATTTAGTTATACAGTGACGAAAGTTCAATGCAACAGCGTACAGTCATAATTAGCTAGGATATGTAACCAGAAACTGTGAAAAAGATAGAGATATTGAAATATCGCCTAAAGAGAAAATTTTGTTTTTCTAACTGGTGTAACATTTGTGATGGTGGACACATAGCATACGTCACATTAAACAAAATAGAGTTTATCAATGCAGTTAATGTAGTCAGTGCAATTTGTATTGTTGATTTTCAAAGTCTTTGGATGTATGTCACAGACATTTGTTCATGATAAAAAAAAAATCACTGAGGACTCATTCTTTCATTTAAGAAGATTGCTTTCAGATGGAATTTTTGTTTTTGTTTTTAGATGTCCACAAATCGAGACTGAGGTTCTTTACCTTCCAAAACGAAATAGATAAAAAGCATTTTGATAACCAACAACATAGATGTCAAGTGCTGCTTTTCTAGTAAATGTGCGCTGATGGCAAATCATTATTAAAAAAAAAGAGAGAAATTGCTTCGTTTAGTGTTTACTGTATTTCATTGTGTGTTGATATAGTCCGTAAACGCAGTTTGAGACGATGGTTGCGAGCGTGTGCACATTGTGTAATACGTTTTGTTGGTTGACTGGGAATTTAGAGTGTTTATGATAACTGAAATTATTATTTTTTTTTTAATCACAAAGATGTGATAATATAGAACACACACGCAAAAAAAAAAAAAAATCGAATTGCAAACAAACCTTTTGTTACATGTCTGCTCCAAGGTCATAGAACTTGGCCAAGGATAAATATTATAGACTCGATGATTTAACGACTTAATGATGGGAAGGGGAAATGAGGCTGTTATTGCATTGTTCGCATTTCATTTC